>NC_090402.1:18762032-19062032 GCF_036365525.1 Heterodontus francisci
AGAGAGCGCGGGGGTGGGGAGAGAGAGACGGCGGGGGGTGGGGAGAGAGAGAGAGACGGCGGGGGGTGGGGAGAGAGACAGAGCGCGGGGGGTGGGGAGAGAGACAGAGAGCGCGGGGGGTGGGGAGAGAGAGAGAGGGAAAGAGAGAGCGAGAAAGTGAGAGCGCGGGGGTGGGGAGAGAGAGCATGAGCGCGGGGGGTGGGGGGAGGGAGGGAGAGCGCGGGGGGTGGGGGGAGAGAGAGAGAGAGAGAGAGAGCGTGCGGGGGGGGTGGGGAGAGAGAGAGAGAGAGAGAGAGAGAGCGCGGGGGGTGGGGAGAGAGAGAGAGAGAGAGAGAGCGCGCGGGGGGTGGGGAGAGAGAGAGAGAGAGAGAGAGAGAGAGCGCGCGGGGGGTGTGGAGAGAGAGAGAGAGAGAGAGAGAGCGCGGGGGGTGGGGAGAGAGAGAGAGCGAGCGCGGGGGGTGGGGAGAGAGAGAGTGAGAGAGAGAGAGCGCGGTGGGTGGGGAGAGAGAGAGAGCGCGCGCGGGGGGTGGGGAGAGAGAGAGAGAGAAAGAGAGAGAGAGCGCGGGGGGTGGGGAGAGAGAGAGAGAGAGAGAGAGAGCGCGGGGGGTGGGGAGAGAGAGGGAAAGTGAGAGCGTGGGGGTGGGGAGAGAGCATGAGTGCGGGGGGTGGGGGGAGGGAGGGAGAGAGAGAGAGAGCGCGGGGGTGGGGGGGAGAGAGAGAGTGTGCGGGTGGTGGGGGGAGGGAGGGAGAGCGCGGGGGGTGGGGGGGAGAGAGAGAGTGCGAACGAGCTCGGGGTTTCTGGCAACGTGACAGTATTATATGGGACGCACTGCCTGAAACGATGGTTAGTAAAGTCCCCATGTGGTCATTTGGGCCAGATGGGTAATTCAAAACTCCTACTTTCCATTGGACTGGAGTTATACTGCTCCAAAGAGTTTAAGACGACCTATTAGAGCGGCATCACATCTCACTTAATACGTTTGAAATTCAGATCAGTAAACCAAATCCACAATTATTGCCACTTACACATCAATGTACACTCAAAACCACTGCACCTTGATATAAATGTGACAGTATAACTGCACTCTCAAAGAACTCAAGGATTGTTACTCAAATTTCATTTTTAAAAACCAGGTACTGTTTGAAACGATGTTATTTTTTGTTGACTGACACAAAATATCCACCTGGTCTCATTTTCCTGCTGCTCTCTGGCTCCTGATCATTTATCTGAAAGGCACAGAGAGTCGGATTTAATCAGTCTGCAGAAACCAGGATGGCTTGACCATCATTGAAACAAATTTAAACCATTTAATGCCACAATCTGTTTGGAGAATTCTGGAGTGCTGATATAGGTCTGCTTGTAAACAAGCACGGGGCTAATTTGAAAATGTTTTTGTCCACTCACAGCATATTTGCATTTTTTGGTACAGCGTCTAAATTTGCACCATTGTTTTATTAAAAGCTTTTTTTTGTAGCAACAACATTAATGATTTTCCCTGGCTTTAATTATGTCCCGGGAGGCAGATTGACACAAACATCTGATGATGATTTGTTTCTTCTTTAAACTATGGCAACACAAGATTCCCACTGCAATCCCTTCACACCCAAACACGGAGTGGTCATTACAGCCTAGCTACCTGACCCGAGCCCGAACACATCCGACTGACTACGTGTTGGGTTGGGTCTATATTCTGCATCCAGCATTCGGGCTTGGGTCAGGTCGGGCTGGACTGTACTGGCTCTGTGCTTTATAGATAAATGCATTTTTTCTGTTTCAATAACGTGATATTATTAAATTCATTGTAATATACAGATCGGGCATGAAAAAAAAAATTAAAGGACTCGGGCTGCGGTCGGGTTCGGTTTGGCTATGGTCGGGCTGGACCCGGGTCGGGTTTTAATTTTATACCAGGCCTTTAGTGGACGTTGAACAGAGATTTAGGAGACAAACTGCAAATGATTTCACAATTGTTCTTTTTGGTTTCAGTCACTCTCCTTCCCTATCTCAACAACTGGGAAGTTGATTTGCTGCCCTTCTGGGACAGGCTGTCAACTGTTAGATGTGTTGCACTCTCACTGACGTCATTCTGACAGGAAGAACCTGGTCTGCACTTGACATCTCCCTCGTGTCCCAGCCGAGATTGTGACTTCATGCTGTGCGTTGTGGGGGTGGAGAGGGAAATCACAGTGCTCACTAGCCAACAGAGCAGAAAACTATGCAGCACTCGCCACATAAATCTTGCGAATATAATCTTAAAAAGTAGGGCTAGGCCACTTAGAAGGAAATCTGGAAACATGTTTTCCACACAATGAGGAGGAGACAGGTGGCGTAGTGGTATTATTACTAGACTAGTAACACAGAGACCGAGGATGTTGCTTTGGGGACATGGCTTCAAATCCCATCAACACAGCAGAAGGTGGAATTTGATTTCAATTAATAAAGCTGGAATTAAAAAAAACTAGTCTAAAGGTGGCCATGAAACCATTGTTGTGAAAACTCAAATAAAAACAAAAAATGCTGGAAATACTCAGCAGGTCTGGCAGCATCTGTGTAGAGAGAAACAGAGTTAACGTTTCAGGTCAGTGACCTATCATCAGAATTGACTTGAAATGTTAACTCTGCTTCACCCTTCACAGATAGTGCAGGACCTGCTGAGTATTTCAAGCATTTTCGGTTTTTATTTTAGATTTCCAGCATTTGCAGTATTTTGCTTTTATTTTAGGCTGCGTTTGCTGACAACGCAACCACTAGGTGGCGCAGTACTTGCACATGCGCAAATGCAGGCTCGTCAACTGGAACATCAGGGTCTGTGACATTCAGGCAGCTGCCAGGATCAAAGATGGCGCTGCTCAATTTATCACAGGAAATGCTCATGGTTAGATCGTCCTCGCAAACTAACCTTACATTAAGTTGGATGGAAGCCCAGTAATATGCTATGTAGTTATAGGATACTAACTGTAATCCTCATACATTTAACATTCCAGTAATCCGATTAAATACAAAAGGAATTTTATGATTGCATTTCCATTGGAAGACAGTGAATTATCACCCCGATCGATGGAAAAGAAAATTAGGCAGAGTATAAAATGTGCTGCCAATTCGTTATTGTGATTCATTTATATGACTGACCAGGACTGATTTCACCTGAACGCAGCTACTAGCTCCCGCTCCACTGGCCGCCCTCCCCCCTCAGCAACTCACTTTCCTCCGCTCCTCCCTACCGGCTGCTTCCCCCCTCTCAGCTGCTCGCTCCAAACCTCGCTGCTCCCTCCACTTCCCTGGCTGATTGTTCCTCATTTCGCACCACCCCACTATCTGGCCGCTCGCTCTCTGCACCCCCCCCCCCCACAGCTGCTAGCTCTAGCCACAACACTCACTCCCACGTTTCTTTAGTCACCAAGCGCCACCTGAAGAAGCAGGTGGGCTGCAAGGGGTGACCGGATGACGTAGGAGCAAGTGGCCGAGAGGAGGGAAGCGGTGCGGCCTGGAGATAGCGGCTGGAGTGGGGGGGTGGTGAGCAGCGAGGTCTGGAGCGAGCGGCTCAGGGGAGGAAGCGTTAAGGCCTGGAGTGAGTTGCTGAGGGGCAGAGCTCCAGCTTCAAAGTCTCCCATTCAGCTGCTTCCTCCAGCCAAGTGGGGGGCTAGATACCCGATGACGCTTTATTGCGCATGGGCGAAGATGGACTTGGCGTGGATACACGATGATGTTGGCGCTGCACAATTACATCATCCCGCGCATGCGCCACTTAGTCCTGGCAAGGTGTAGCTGCGCGTGTGCACAGCTTGGCGCACCCTGATGATGTCAGCGGGCCGGTGCATTGTCAGGAATCACTTTGTTTATTTTATTGTTGTAAAAACCCATCTGGTTCACTAATGTCCTTTAGAGAAGGAAATCTGCTGTGCTTACCTGGTCTGGCCTACATATGACTCCAGACCCACTGCAATGTGGTTGACTCTTAACTGCCCTCTGAAATGGCCTAGTAAGCCATTCAGTTGTATCAAACGGCTACGAAGTAAATAAGGAATGACACCAGACAGACCACCTGGCAGTAGGCACCAGAAACCCAGCCCTGTCGACCCTGAAAAGTCCTCAGTACTAACATCTGAGGGCTTGTGGCAAAATTGGGAGAGATGTCCCACAGACTTTACCAAGCAACAGGCTGATATAGTCATACTCACTAAATTGTACCTTACAGGCAACATCCCAAACACCACTATCACCATCCCCGAGTATGTCCTGTCCCACCGGCAGGACAGACCCACCAGAGGTGGCAGCAAGTGGTATACAGTAGGGAGGGAGTTGCCCTGGGAGTCCGCAACATCGACTCCAGACCCCATGAAGTCTCATGGCAGCAGGTCAAACATGGGCAAGGAAACCTCCTGCTGATTACCACCTTCAGCCTCCCCCCCCCCCCCCCCCCCCCTCAGCTGATGAATCAGTACCCCTCCATGTTAAACACCACTTGGAGGAAGCACTGAGGGTGACAAGGGTGCAGAATGTACTCTGGGTGGGGGACTTCAATGTCCATCACCAAGAGTGGCTCAGCAGCACCACTACTGACCAAGCTGGCTGAATCTTAAAGGACATAGCTGCTAGACTGGGTCTGCAGCAGGTGGTGAGGGAACCAAGAGGGAAAAACATACTTGACCTCGCCCTTACCAATCTGCCTGCCTCAGATGCAACTGTCCATGACAGTATTGGTAGGAGTGACCACCGCACAGTCCTTGTGGAGACTAAGTCCCATCTTCACATTGAAGATATCCTCCATCGTGTTGTGTGGCACTATCACCGAGCTAAATCAAACAGATCTAGCAACACAAAACTGGGGATCCATGAGACGCTGTGGGCCATTGGCAGCAGCAGAATTGTACTCAACCACAATCTGTAACCTCATGGCCTGGCATATCCCCCACTCTACCATTACCATCAAGCTGGGAGATCAACCCTGGTTCAATGAAGAATGCAGGAGGGCATGCCAGGAGCAGCACCAGGCATACCTCAAAATGAAGGATCAACCTGATGAAGCTACAACCCAGGACTACTTGCATGCCAAACGGTGTAAGCAGCACACGATAGACAGCTAAGCGATCCCACAACCAACAGATCCGATCTAGGCTCTGCAGCCCTGCCACATCCAGTCGTGAATGGTGGTGGACAATTAAAAACTAACTGGAGGAGGCTCTACAAATATCCCCATCCTCAATGATGTGGGAGTCCAGCACATCAGTGCAAAAGACAAGGCGAAAGTATTTGCATCAATCTTCAGCCAGAAGTGCCAAGTGGATGATCTATCTCGGCTTCCTCCTGAAGTCCCCAGCATCACAGATGTCAGTCTGGATGAGTTAAAGTGGATGAATTAATCGCGCAAATAGATGTAAACGGGTATGATATAGTTGGGATTACGTAGATTGGCTGCAAGGTGACCAGGGATGGGAAATGAACATCCAGGGATATTCAGTATTTAGGAAGGACAGACAAAAAGCAAAAGGCGATGGAGTTGCATTGCTGGTTAAAGAGGAAATTAACGCAATAGTGAGGAAAGATATTAGCTCTGACGATGTGGAATCTGTATGGGTAGAGCTGAGAAACACTAAGGAGCAAAAAACATTAGTGGGGGTTGTATATAGACCCCCAAACTGTAGTGGTGATGTTGGGAATGGCATTAAATAGGAAATTAGAGATGCAGGTGATAAAGGAACATCTATAATTATGGGTTACTTTAATCTGCATATAGATTGGGCAAATCAAATTAGTCACAATACCGTAGAGGAGCAATTCTTGGAATGTATACGGGATGGTTTTCTGGACCAATACATTGAGGAACCAACTAGAGAACAGGCCATCCCAGACTGGGTATTGTGTAATGAGAGAAAAATAATTAACAATCTAGTGGTGCGAGACCCTTTGGGGATAAGCGACCATAACATGATAGAATTCTTCATCAAGATGGAGAGTGAAATAGTTAATTCTGAGACAAGGGTCCTGAATCTTAGTAAAGGAAACTACGAAGGTATGAGGCGCGAGTTGGCCATGACGGATTGGGAAACGTTACTTAAAGGGATGATGGTGGATAGGCAATAGCAAACATTTAAAGAGCGCATGGATGAACTGCAACAATTGTTTATCCCTGTCTGGCGCACAAGTAAAACGGGAAAGGTAGCCAAACCATGGCTTACAAGGGAAATTAGAGACAGCATCAGATCCAAGGAAGAGGCATATAAGTTTGCCAGGAATAACAACAGACCTGAGGATTGGGAGCAGTTCAGAATTCAGCAAAGGAGGACCAAGGGATTAATTAAGACGGGGAAAATAGAGTACGAGAGCAAGCTTGCGGGGAACATAGAAACTGACTGTAAAAGTTTCTATAGGTATGTGAAGAGAAAAAGATTGGTGAAGACAAATGTAGGTCCCTTACAGTCAGAAACAGGGGAATTTATTATGGGGAATAAAGAAATGGCTGACCAACTAAATGCATACTTTGGTTCTGTGTTCACAAAGGAGGACACAAATATCATATCAGAAATGTTGGGGAACACAGGGTTTAGGTGAGAGAAACAAACTGAAAGAAATCCATATTAGTAGAGAAATGGTGTTGGGGAAATTGATGGGATTGAAGGCCGATAAATCCCCAGGGCCTGATGGTATGCATCCCAGTGTACTTAAGGAAGTGGCCCTAGAAATAGTGGATGCAAAGGTTGTATTCTTCTAAGATTCTATAGACTCTGGAACAGTTCCTACAAATTGGAGGGTAGCTAATGTAACCCCACTATTTAAAAAGGAAGGTAGAGAGAAAGCAGGGAATTATAGACCAGTCAGCCTGACGTCGGTAGTGGGGAAAATTCTAGAGTCCATCATCACAGATTTTGTAGCAGAACACTTAGAGAACAGTGGTAGAATCGGGCAGAGTCAGCATGGATTTATGAAAGGGAAATCATGCTTGGCAAATCTACTAGAATTCTTCGAGGATGTAACTAGTAGAGTTGATGAGGGGGAGCCAGTGGATGTGATTTATTTGGACTTTCAGAAGGCTTTTGACAAAGTCCCACATAAGAGATTAGCATGTAAAATTAAAGCACATGGGATTGGGGGTAGTGTATTGCGATGGATAGAAAACTGGTTGGTGGACAGGAAACAAAGAGTAGGGATAAATGGGTTTTTTTCCGAATGGCAGGCAGTGACTAGTGGGGTACCACAGGGATTGGTGCTAGGACCCCATCTGTTCACAATATATATTAATGATTTAGATGAGGGAACTAAATGTAATATCTCCAAATTTGCAGATGACACACAACTGGGTGGAAGGGTGAGTTGTGAGGAGAATGCAGAGAGGCTTCAGGGTGATTTGGACAAGTTGAGTGAGTGGGCTAATGCATGGCAGATGCAGTATAATGTGGATAAATGTGAAGTTATCCACTTTGGTAGCAAAAACAGGAAGGCAGATTATTATCTGAACAGATAAACAGAGAGGGGGAATATGCAGTGAGACCTGGGGGTTCTCGTACACCAGTCGCTGAAGGTAAGCATGCAGATGCAACAGGCGGTAAAAAAGGCAAATGGTATGTTGGCCTTCATAGCGAGAGGATTTGAGTACAGGAGCAGGGATGTCTTGCTGCAATTATACAGGGCCTTGGTGAGGCCACACCTGGAATATTGTGTGCAATTTTGGTCTCCTTATCTGAGGAAGAATGTTCTTGCTATAGAGGGAGTGCAGCGAAGGTTTACCAGACTGATTCCTGGGATGGTGGGACTGACGTATGAGGAGAGATTGAGTTGGTCAAGATTATATTTGCTGGAGTTCAGAAGAGTGAGGGGGGGATCTCATAGAGACCTATAAAATTCCAACAGGACTTGACAGGGTAGATGCAGGAAGGATGTTCCCGATGGTGGGGTAGTCCAGAACCAGGGGTCATAGTCTAAAGATATGGGGTAAACCTTTCAGGACTGACATGAGAAATTTCTTCATCCAGAGAGTGGTGAGCCTGTGGAATTCACTACCACAGAAAGCAGTTGAGGTCAAAACATTGTATGTTTTCAAGAAGGAGTTAGATATAGCTCTTGGGTCTAAAGGGATCAAAGTGTATGGGGCGAAAGCGGGAACAGGTAACTGAGTTCGATGATCAGCCATGATCATAATGAATGGAGGAGCAGGCTCGAAGGGCCGAATGGCCTAGTCCTGCCCCTATTTTCTATGTTTCTATGTTTCAGCCAATTCGATTCACTCTGCATGATATACAAAAACGCCTGAAGGCACTGGATACTGCAAAGACTATGGGCCCTGACAACAATAGCAATAGTACTGAAGACTAGTGCTCCAGAACGTGCCGCACCCCTAGCCAAGATGTTCCAAATACAACAGCTACAACACTGGCATCTACCCGTCAATGTGGAAAATTGCCCAGGTACATCCTATACACAAAAAGCAGTATAAATCCAACCCAGCCAATTATCGCTCCATCAGCCCACTCTCAATCATCAATAAAGTGATGGAAGGAGTCATCGACAGTGCTATCAAACGGCACTTGCTTAGCAATAACCTGCTCAGTGACGCTCAGTTTGGGTTCCGCCAGGGCCACTCAGCTCCTGACCTCATTACAGTCTTGGTCCAAACATGCACCAAAGAGTTGAACATGGTTCAGCACCATTCATGATACTGAAGCAGTCGGTGTAGAAATGCAGCAAGACCTGGACAATATCCAGGCTTGGGCTGATAAGTGGCAAGTAACATTCGCGCCACACAAGTGCCAGGCAATGACCCTCACCAAAAGAGAGAATCTAACCATCTCCCCTTGTCATTCAACAGCATTACGATCGCTGAATCCCCCACTATCAACATTGACCAGAAACTGAACTGGAGTAGCCATATAAATACAGTGGCTACAAGAGCAGGTCAGAGGCTAGGCATCCTGTGGTGAGTAACTCACTTCCTGACTCTCCAAAGCCTGTCCACCATCTATAAAGGCACAAGTCAGGAGTGTGATGGAATACTCTCCACTTGCCTGGATGGGTGCAGCTCCAACAACACACAAGAAGCTCAACACCATCCAGGACAAAGCAGCCCGCTTGATTGGCACCCCATCCACGAACATTCACACCCTCCGCCACCGACGCACAGTGGCAGCAGTGTGTACCATCTACAAGATGCACTGCAGCAACTCCTTAGACAGCATCTTCCAAGCCCACAACCTCCACCACCAGAAGGACAAGGGCAGCAGATGCATTGGAACACCACCACCTGCAAGTTCCCTTCCAAATCACACACCATCCTAACTTGGAACTATATCGCCGTTCCTTCACTGTCACTGGGTCAAAATTCTGGAACTCCCTTCCTAACAGCACTGTGGGTGTACCTACCCCACATGGACTGCAGCGGTTCAAGGTAGTGGCTGACCACCACCTTCTAAAGGGCAATTAGGGATGGGCAATAAATGCTGGTGTAGCCAACGATGCCCAAATCCCATGAATGAATAAAATAAAACAAAGGATAGTAGTAATCTGAAATTCTCTCCCACAAAAAAAACTGAATATTGGGACAATTGGAGCTTTCAAGACAGATTGATAGATTTTTGCAAGGTAAGTGTATCGAAGTTCATGGAGCCAAGGTGGGCAAATGGAATTGCAGATGATCAGTCAGGATCCAATTGACTGATGAAACTGGCTTGAATAGCCTACTCTTGTCTCTATGAATTCCACAGCCACACAACTCTATGTGCAAAGAAATTTCTCTTGCTTTTTGATCTAAATATCTTAATCTCATAAATGGATTTTCTCTAATATAATAAAAACAAGAAATGCTGGAAATACTCAGCAGGTCTGGCAGCATCTGTGCAGAGAGAAGCAGAGTTAACGTTTCAGGTCAGAGACCCTTCTTCAAAACTGACAAATATTAGAAATGTAAAAGGTTTTAAGCAAGTAAAGTGGGGGTGGGGCAAGAGATAACAAAGGAGAAGATGTAGATAGGACAAGGTCACAGAGAATAACCGACCAGAAGGTCATGGAGCAAAGGTGAACGGTATGTTAATAGTGTGCTGAAAGTCAAAGCGTTAGTAAAGAGAGGGTATGAATGACTGTAAAGCACAGAACACTCCAAACACAACATTAAAATTTTTTTTTTAAACCAAAACAGTGGGTAAGCACAGTGGAAACAAACTAAACAAACTGAAAAACCTAAAATAAAATAACCAAATCAAAAAGGAAAAAGAAAAAAAGAAAAAATAACTAAGCATAAAAAGGGGGACCCGGCATGCTCTGAAATTATTGAACTCAATGTTCAGTCCAACAGGCTGTAGTGTGCCTAATCGGTAAATGAGATGCTGTTCCTCGAGCTTGCGTTGATGTTCACTGGAACACTGCAGCAATCCCAGGACAGAGATGTGAGCATGAGAGCAGGGGGGAGTGTTGAAATGGCAAGCAACCGGAAGCTCAGGGTCATGCTTGCGGACTGAGCAGAGGTGTTCCGCAAAGCGGTCACCCAGTCTGCGTTTGGTCTCCCCAGTGTAGAGGAGGCCACATTGTGAGCAGCGAATACAGTATACTAAATTGAAAGAAGTACAAGCAAATCGCTGCTTCACCTGAAAGGAATGTTTGGGGCCTGGGATAGTGAGGAGAGAGGAGGTAAATGGGCAGGTATTACACCTCCTGCAATTGCAGGATAAGGTGCCACGGAAGGGGACGAGGTGGTAGGGGTAATGGAGGAGTGGACCAGGGTGTCGCGGAGGGAAAGATCCCTTCGGATTGCTGACAGGGCAAGGTGCCTTTGGTAGTGGCATCACGCTGGAGGTGGTGGAAATGGCGGAGGATGATCCTTTGGATATGGAGGCTGATGGGGTGGAAAGTGAGGACAAGGGGAACCCTGTCGCGGTTCAGGGAGGGAGGGGAAGGGGTGAGGGTAGAGGTGCGGGAAATGGGCCGGACACGGTTGAGGGCCCTGTCTACCACAGTGGGGGCGGAATCCTCGGTTGAGGAAAAAGGAAGACATATCAGAAGCACTGTCATGGAAGGTAGTATCATCAGAGCAGATGTGTCGGAGACGGAGAAACTGGGAGAATGGAATGGAGTCTTTACAGAAGGCAGGGTGTGAAGAAGTGTAGTCGAGGTAGCTGTGGGAGTCAGTGGGCTTATAATGGATATTAGTAGACAACCTATCCCCAGAGATGGAGACAGAGAAGTCGAGGAAGGGAAGAGAAGTGTCAGAGATGGACCATGTGAAGGTGAGAGAAGGGTGGAAATTAGAAGCAAAGTTAATAAAGTTTTCTAGTTGTGGGCGGGAGCGGAAAACAGCACAGATACAGTCATCAATGTACAGGAAAAATATTTGGGGGAGGGGTCTGAGTAGGACTGGAACAAGGAATGTTCGACATAGCCCACAAAAAGACAGGCATAATTGGGACCCATGCGGGTACCCACAGCAACAACATTTACTTGAAGGAAGTAAGTGGAGTTGAAGGAGAAGTTGTTTAATGTGAGAACATGTTCAGCCAGGCGGAGGAGGGTGGTGGTGGATGGGGACAGGTTGGGCCTCTGTTCCAGGAAGAAGCGGAGAGCCCTCAAACCGTCCTGGTGAGGGATGGAGGTGTAGAGAGATTGGACGTCCATAGTGAAGAGGAGGTGGTTGGGACCAGGAAACTGGAAATTGTCAAAATGACATTTGTTTTACGTATGCCCTGAGAAAGGCAAATTGACACCGAAACATATGAGAGGAACTTATTTAAACTGTGGCAAACATGATTCATACTGTGAGTCCAGTGTTAAAATTAACTATTGCAATGCTCTCCCCACCAACATCCCATCTTCCACCTATAAACTAAGCCTCATCAAAAACATTGCTGCCCATATCCTTACTTGCACCAAATCCTGTTCATCCATCAACTCTGTGCTCGCTGACCTACATTGAGGTGTGCGGCGCCTGGAGCCAATTTTAAAATTCTTATCCTTGTTTTCAAATCTCTTCATAGTCTCACCTCTCCCCATCTCTCTAACCTCCTGCAGCACCACAACCCTCAGATCACTGCGCTCCTCCAAATCTAGTCACTTGTGCATCTGATTTTAATCATTCCACCATTGGTCGCTGTGCTTTCGCTTTCGGACTTCGGTTCTGGAATTCCCTCCTTAAACCTCACTGCCTCTCTACCTCTCACTCCTCCTTTAAGATGCCCCTTAAAATCTACCTCTTTGACCAAGCTTTTGGTCACCTGTCCTAATATTTCCTTATGTGGCTCTGTGTCAAATTTTGTTTGATAACGCTCCTGTGAAGCACATTGGGACATATTACTACATTAAAGACGCTATATAAATTCAATTTGTTGTTATCTTGTTCCAACCCTACTTAAAATTTTAGAGTATCCGATTATCGCACATTCTTGAGTGTTTAAAAAGAATACACATCAAAAAAGTTCTTTAAATATTTTAAGTCTAAAAAAAGTGTTAAAAATAAAATCCAAACAATTTACTTCAAACTCAAAAATCACTTTGGAAGTCCAATTCCCTGGAATGTTATTTTTAATTTGTTCCATTGTAGATAGCGCAACTCGAGCCATATCAGTGGAAGATTACTACTGCTAGCTGGAGCAATGCAAATTACACAACTGTGTTATTCATATCATTAAACTGTGATTTAAAAATTCATGATGTGCAGGTGGCTTGGTTGTGAAGTGCATTGTATGATAAAACTCTCTCACCCAGTGCTAGGACAAATTATTCTACAACTTAGTCCTCAGTTCCACTGTCAGAGAAAGCTGGATTTTTCCCAATAGGAAGAAAGGGTAAATTGTAAAATTGAGTTGACCTGCATGATCTCAAACACCTCCAATGTTCCAAAGAGACATTAACAAAGGCATCAAATTTACAATTCAGTTTCACACCTTCTCATTGGCAGTTGTTTTGCAATGTAAATGTCATGCCTTGCACTTTGCCGAGAAATAAGAAAGAAAGAGTCTTTCAAACTGAAGCACAAATGAACAAATAGCACTGATGTCGAGAAAGAGGGATTGCAAATCATTTGGGAAAGGAAAACGAGATCCTGGCAAATGGAGTCTGGCTCACCACCGAGTGGCATCTGCAGGGAAATGGCAGATATTTTCTTTCAGATCCCTCCACAGAATAAGAACTTGTATTTCTAAAGCAAACATTATTTACACAGAAACATCTCAGAAATAGATTGGTCCAGATTTCCCAGTCAGCAGGAAGCGACAGCACTTGTCAGTGACCTCGATGAAAGCTGCCTACAAAGATCAAGTGAACTGCAGTGTGGATTTCCCCCTTTTGGATGTTAGTTTGAATCTGGTACCAAGTCATGGGGAAAATCGCTAGGCATCCAGCAACATTGATGTCATCAAGCAGGGGTAAGCAGCCAATCACACAGAAGTATTCTCAGAAGCAGCAAGCCAGGAAATATAATACATTGAATTTTTCACTTTTAAATAAAACTTTACAGAGAGTGAATGAAGTATGCTCCCAAATGAGCCAGATAGTCAAAAGCATTGAAGTGAATACAATAATTTCTTTGGCTATTCTCCATATTTCAACTGTTAGGAAGAATAAACATACGCGTGTTCAGTTCAGTCTTTGTTGGCTCCTATGTGCTTCTGTTCCAATCAAACTTTAATCCCACATTTATATGTAACAGCAACATTTTATTACGACCGCATTGGAACGAGTGTACTGTCTTTCTCTCGTTCTACCCCTCCACAGGTCACAGCATATATTTAAATGTTTCATCCAGCTACCGATATGGCCAATTATATACTTTATCTATTTTAGTTTCAGAATAAAATCCACCAACCAGTTTTCTTTAATAAACAAAATTAAATTATAAAACAGAACTTATTCAATAAAGATGCAAAGCTTATTAACAGGTTGAAATATGAAAGTTCACTTCTAAATTAATCCAACACATACGCACACACACCAGTTAAAGAAAAAATAAAGAAGTTTTCTCTGCAGAGTTCAAAAGACAAAAAAATACTTTGGCCAAATACTTGTTAATTTTTGAAGGAAAAGGATAAAATAGGGTATATTCCCAGCTGGTCCTTTATTCTGGCGTCCAAATACACATTGACAGCAGTCACTGGGACCTTTTTGGAGTAGTTCTTTTCAGGCAGCATCGAGGATGAGTCTAGCAGGCTTACCAGAAGAATCACAGCATCAGGGGGTTTCAGCTATCACATTGGATTCTCAGGGTTTCTCAAAGAGGTGGTAAAAGAATGAGCTGGTGGCTTCTTTCTTAGCAGGCTTATCCTCAACTGACTCAAAACAATATCTAAAAATGAAACCAACTCTTGACCACCATAAATCTTGACATGTCACTTCTCTGTAAACAACTCTCATAGTTATCAAGGTTCTGCTGTTTACTTAGTTTAAGACATGTGATTTCCAGTAAGGGTTTGTTTTTAAACAAAGTTCCAAGTCCTTACAGTGACCTAGAAAAAAACAAATTCCAGCACTACGGACTCTCTTCAGTCTTTCAAATGAATCAACTTCCACAATTTTTAAGCACGAGTCCTCAAAAATATTAAAAAGTTAATTTTGATTATCAGGTGTGTGCTATTACAATGAATCCATTTTGAACTATTTACAAAAGCTATTGCTGGCGTTCGATATGCCGATGTATATTCACATAACTTCACTCATCATCTGAAATTGAGGCATTTCAACAGAATGTTAAGGCGCTACATGGACACAAGTATCTCTTTCATTTCCTTTAAAGTCTTGCTGTGTTGAAGTTTGTCTGATTCACTGTGGTACTTTCAGCGCCTGACACGTTCAACGTGGGATTTAATTTGGTGCTGCAAAGGATTGTTTTGTGCACTGAATTGAGATCATGAAATAGAGAGGTTTTGTAATGGAATTTGTGAGCATTTCTGCTACTGGTTTGCTAGAAGGAAATGGTCTCAAACAATGCAGTAAACATTGGAGTTAGTAATGTGGGTTTAAATAAAGATTACACCTTAAAATAAGCTTAAAGGCCATTGTAAAGATATGATCCATTGTAGTAAGAATAATTTTTAAAGAATACAGTTTTATAATGCCATATTTCAATGAGGTTGATTAAGTGTTACGAAGGCAGATACAATTGGGGCTTTTAAAATTGAATTGGATAAGCATTTGAAGAGAAAAAATTTACAGGGCCATGGGGAAAGGATGGGGGAGGAGGCGAGCTGAATTACTCTTGCGGAGAGCTGGCACGGACACGACGGGCCGAATGGTCTTTCTGTGCAGTAACCATTCTATGAATTATATAGATACCCTAATGTCATGGAAAGGAACCTGGAATCTTCCTAGTCTACATGGCTCAGTTTCATACTGTTGTATGAATTTACCCACTGAGCAATCAGTGGAACTCTGTGGATAACAAGAATCCTTCTTTAATCTGCGGGAGAGAGACATTTTACTGCTGTGGTGGGGAACTCCTTTCATAGCAGATTTCCCTCAATGCATCCTACCCGAGACTGGTAAATTAGAAAGTGCCTTACAATTCGGATTCAAACTCAGTTCCCCTGTTCTGATTCTAATGCTCTAGCCATTCACCAATTTGGCTACTACTCCATTGTCAATTTTCAAGGATGTTGTTCCTGTGTACACGTACCTCACACACAACTCCCTCTGAAAGAAAGGCATCAAGATTTACAAAAAACTGCATTATCTGTAACTGCAGAAAAAGTGAAATATCTACAATATTTTATCTTGAATGTTTCTATTTAGAAAACATTGGACTGGAATGAAATTCCCAATTCATCGTTTCTTGGCACTTTTTTGGCTGCTAATCTGATAACAGGAATCTATCCATTAAAATGGAAAAATAGTTCACCCAATTACTCAATTGGAAAAGGCAACATGTAACTAAGCCCAGGGTCCAGACTCAATTCGTAGGGTAGATCAGCTGATCTCAGATAAGAGAGACAATTAGCCTCACCACCCATTGGAAAATGTAATCATGGTTCCCATTCTTGTTTGCTACTGAGTGATCATTGCTAAAACATGCCATTTTGGGATAGTTTAAAACACCCAATATTCTTGGCCTGTTGTTCTTACAGATCTTTCTAATTCTTTGGCAAATCTCAATCTTTTTCTCATCTTCACCCTTTGGTGGCCTGTAATGCACATTGAGAATTCCACCAATTCCATTTCTATTTCTTAATGCTTTCCATATGGATTTGGCCTTAATACAACCCTTTAGGATATCCTTACAACCTAGCACTGGGGATTATTTTACTTACACCATTACCCATCCCTTTTTTCCTTCCTGAAACATATCTCCTGAAAATATTAAAACCAGGAATATTCAATTTCCTGTTCCGTCCAAACCTCTATACATAAATGGGAACAGCTCTTGACCTATATTGTCCATTTAGGTATACTGCAAGTTTTTAAGGCAAGAAACAAATTAAACTTCCAAAAAAATGCAACTAATTAGCAGTTTTCTTCTTTACTGCTCTTTGCAACACTACTCATCATTGGCAAAAGGTTATACTTAAAGAAACATATAAATCTGAAGCCCGGTAGATTTTAATCCGGGCACCAGAGGCCCGGACTTCCTTTATGGGATCTGATGGAGCATCCCACTTGGATTAAAATTCCAGCAAAATTACATGGACCTGATTTGCATTCATTAGAGAAGTTCCTGCAAAAGTCTACGAGCAGCCTTATCTTCCTACAAAATCAATGGCATTAAAATTAGGAATTGACAGGAATGGAGTGGAAAACTGAGCTGCTCCATTTTAACTGCTCCCCTATTCCATTCCCACTGATTGAGAAAGAGTTAAAATCATCCCTGCAAAGTCAATTGGCCAGAATACATTCCCTGCTTCCACCAGTCT
The DNA here is from genome assembly GCF_036365525.1 of Heterodontus francisci. Classification (NCBI taxonomy): domain Eukaryota; kingdom Metazoa; phylum Chordata; class Chondrichthyes; order Heterodontiformes; family Heterodontidae; genus Heterodontus; species Heterodontus francisci. The sequence goes on from NC_090402.1 coordinate 18,778,845, forward strand.
TACAGCACTTGCTGTTTTCTTTTATCAGTTCTTTAAGTGTATGTACCAAATGTAGTTGCAAAAAATGAGTATATAGAATAAAGCATTTTTGCTCTCAAACTTACCTCAGAAAAAGTTCAAAAGTTGATATTTTATATTAAACAAATTCTGGTCACATTTCCTCCCCCTAACCTGAGAGTTTCTGTTGCTCCAATGTAAAAAAAATACACAGTAATGCAAGAGAAGAAGGTGCTTTTATGCAGCAAGTCCTGGCATTCATGTTGAATGGCCCATCTTGTCAATCATAAAGAAAAACACAGTTGTGGATACAAATGTATGTGGTGAGTTTCAGTCTGACACCTCTGTCCAGCAAAGGTTAATAGTTCTGGGAATCCCCATGAACTCAAGACTCAGGTTTCTCAGACATAGAAATATAACAGAGAAAGATGTTGGAGGAAATTTATACAGAAAATACGATTGTGTGTAGGTTTTATGTAATTTTTAAAAATGTCTTTAATAAGTTACCAGCCTTATTTCTGTTAGTACTTGTTTAACCTATTGAAGAATTCAGGACACAAGTTAAACGAATAAACCTCTTTCTATGAATAGTTGCTATTTCAAGTTCTTAGGATAAGCAATGGTGGCTGCTGGTACTATTTATAATACGATCAAAAATGTAAAAGATTTCATTTTGAAATTTGACATTCCTCAAAGTTTGATTTATCACACATGTAACATTCTGTTAATAACCTTGATTACAGTGGTCTAAATAGATCAGATAAAGTTCAAAATTAAACTCCACCTTGAGAAAATTGACAGAGGGTAAGGATATGGCAGCATAGTGGTTCTGTTACTGGACTAGTAATTAAGAGGCCTGACTAATGATGACACTAGTTCAAATCCTACCTTGGCAACTAGGAAATTTAAATTCAATTCATTAAATAAAATATAGGATTTAAAAGCTGGTAACTGTGACCACAAAATTATCAAATTGTTTCAAAAACCAATTGGTTTATTACTGTCCTTTAAGGAAGGATATTTGCTGTCCTTATCTGGTCTGTCCTATATATGATTTCAGATTCCCAACAATGTGGTTGGCTCTTCACTACCTTCTGAAATGGCCTCGTAAGCCATTAAGTTGTCAAGAAGGTGACTCATGACCACCTTTCAGGCAATTGTGGAAGAGCAATGAATTTTGACCTTGTCAGCAATGCCACAACCTGTATATGATGGGAAAAAATTGATCTGTGGAACAGTGAATAAACATGACAAGTTTAATAAACTTAACATAAACAAAGAACCCCTTGCATATAATTATTTATCTCAAGAAAAAGTTAATTATTTACATTATTTTCATGTTTTTTCAACAATGTATTAAAAAATTACTCCAGTCGCTTGCAAGCTTTTCCATCACTGGGCTGAAAGGAGGTAGGTTTACAAACAGAGATTTCAAATACTCCACATGAAGATTCATTAGACTCAGAAGAGATTCTTAAATAAATTGTGAAGCCAAAATGAAGACTTGTAGGGACTTCTTGTGGTTGACATGGACAGCAACCAGTCAGGAAATTCAGAAGCATTTAAAGAAAAATAGAACCCAGTAAATCAAGTCCCAGCCAACTTGAGCCTCAGGCTCAAGCACAAGGCTAGGCCTCTCCGAGAAAACATGTTCCAGGAATTTACAGCACTAAACACACAACTCTATGAATAATAAGCATTTCATGCAGAATTGTTTATTATTCAATGGGGTTTTTATACCATAAATGTTACTTTTAACTTTAAAAAGCTGAGTAAATACAACATGGATCCCAATGATATTAATTCAGCTTCTCCTTGCCTTATATCGGTCATCGTTACTGACTAACCATTTTTCAACTGTAGATTTTTTTTTTAAATGTTGTGGTCGACAATTTTCATTCCAATTTACTACTTGCTAATTGTTATGTCGTTTAAACCTCTTCAGTTATGATTTACAAATACAAAATTTGACCCAATCAAGTGACACAAAAATGCACATATGATGGACAAATAGGTTACACATACCGTTTTGTTTTACAGACTATGAGGCCCAGATCTGAATTTGCATATTTTCCATGGTATTGGCAGATAACCTGAGCAGATTCACCTATAAAGCATGAAGAAACCTGCTTAATGGGCACACATGCAACCTATTCAGGAATTAAAACACACATCTGCAACCTCGTAATGGATTATATAAACACACAGCTGTAACTCACTAATGGCTATTTAATCACCCACACCTGCAACTTGTTAATGTTCAGTTTAAACACCAACATTGCAGACTGTTAATATTCTATTTAAACACAAATGCCTGCAATCTTCTAATGCACTGAGCAAGCAGGTGCACTCACAACCTATGAATGGTCCCTTTTCACACCAAAAAACCTATGTGACACAGTGAAAGGATTATTAATAATAGATCATACCAATTAATTCCTGGCTCTCACTATTTCCTTCCATACCCCAGCAGTTCAACACTGGGTGCTCCGGTTTCCTCCCATATGCCAAAGACTTGCAGGTTGATAGGTGAATTGGCCATTATAAATTGCCCCTAGTATAGGTAGGTGGTAGGGAAAATATAGGGACAGGTGGGGATGTGGTAGGAATATGGAATTAGTGTAGGATTAGTATAAATGGGTGGTTGATAGTTGGCACAGACTCGGTGGGCCGAAGGGCCTGTTTCAGTGCTGTATCTCTAAAAAAAAAATGATTTTCCTAAATTGAAAGCACTGCTAGAACAAATAGATGGCGTACAAATTACTTAAGATTTGCGCTCATTTCCTGATAATTAAACTAAAAGTCTAACTATAAATGCTACTTAACACATAGGAAAAGTAATCCTGTAAATCTACCTGCGAGTTATTATTTCCAAACCTGGATGCCCCACAGTTGAAAAATCCCAGTTCACTTTCATTTTTAGTTTCCCAGCCACTGGACAGATCAATATTTCTTATTGTCAGTTGTGGTTATAGCGTTATCTGTACTGTACAGAAGGGGCTAAACTTAGTTCCTACACCACTGACATAATAAACCCTTACTTTAAAAATTGAAGGAATCCATAAACCCACTGTAAGAGATTTAAAACAGCCGAAACACCCAAAATACATCCACTTGCACAAAGAGAAATTACACCTGTACACATCCCCCAAAGGAGTGTCTTGCATTGGAGACTTAAATATTTCTTCCACTGGGTATATGGGTATAAAATGTGATGTGACACATAATGGTAAAGTCATGCCATTGTGCACTATTTAAGCAGAGAGAATCAGCATACCATGGTGAAAGAACAATACTGGCAAAGTTAATGAGAGATTTGAGTTATTCCTGTAATCAACTGAATTCTAAGGGCATCATGCTGTAGAGTACAGAGGACATGGTCCTGGGTCTGCGTCTGGGTGCAGTGAATACAGGAAAATTGGGCAGGGAAGTGAAGTGAAACCCACCTTGTCCTGTATTCATCTGCAAGCAGTAATTCACTGAGCCCAATGCAGGACCAGGAAAAAAACTCCCCTTGCATATGGTTACTTTTTTTTTAGGTTACAAAAGTAGAGAAGCTGTTCAATATACTATAGATACATAAGTGAGGCTGGACTGATTTTCATAATTGTGCTGGTATTTTATGGGCTCTGTGAGGACAGGGTCAGAGGTGGGAAGGTGTCAGGTGGTATGCCCGTGCCATCCCATCGCCATGACATTTTTTCAGCAGCAGGAAATGTGGCCAACGGCCACCTAAGTGTACAATTGAAGGCCTCTTCCAACATTTTACCAGTGGTGGGAGCCCTCTGCCACATGAGGAGATGGCAGCCTCCCTGCAGGCTCTAGTGGGAGGCCCTCTTTTTTGGGCACTCTTTGGCCCACGAAGGGGTCCCCGGTGGCAATGGCCACCCCCACGGCATTGGCGCTGCCTACCCTCATTGCTCCCACCCCCCACCCTGCCTGCCTGGCTCTGGTGCCCCCAGACACGACTTACCTGGTGCCTTTGTTATCCAGGTGCAGCCCCAGCATTGGCCACCACTCCCAGCAGTGTTGCTGGGCTGCCGGCCCTCTGATTGGGTTGGCAGCTCTTGGGGGCAGGCCACTGTGCTTAATTGGATGGCAGGCCCAGCAGAAGACACTTAATTAGCTGCTGCCTGTATGATGCCGTCCCGGGTCCTGCTGCCTACCAAAGCGGGGTCGCGCAACTCGCTCCCCCCCCCCCCACCCCCAACCCTTACCCTTCGCTTTCAGCCTCAGTGCAGGTTCCCTGCTGCCTCGTAAAAATTCTGGCCTTAGTGTCCAAGTATTCTGCAGTTGGAAGAAAATAACCTCATTGTAACTGGAACATGTTTTTGCTTCATTGCAAGCAGAGGCTGTACGAACAGCTCCATATCTCAAATTTTTACAGTTTTTCAGCAGTAATTACCATGGCAAACTCCATCTGTTACTCAGCTATTTGCACCATTCCTCTCCTGTCAGGTTTCAAGTTTGAGATTTTGCAAGGTACAATATTTCGACATCTCAAGCAAGCTGAAAATGCAAAACATTAACTAGACATGTTTTTCTGATGATGACGTAAATATCAAAACAACTTGCATTTATCTATCATCTTTAATGTAGCAAATGGTCCCAAGGTGCTTCACAGCAGCATAATCAGACACAAATTGGAAGGAATGCCATTTTTCTCCGGTGTTTGCAGATAATTCCATCATCAATTCATTTCTTTGTACATCACTGCATCTGATTCACTTGAGTGGCCCAACATAGCAAATACACTGACCACTGATGTGGAACAGTTAGTGATAGACCTGTACTTTCACCATGATGAGAGGGAAGGTTTCAAGAAAGAATTTTAATAAAATACTTTGTGGAAGAGATAATTTGTTTTGTAATTTAGTGCTTCAGTTCACACCAATTATCTCCCGTTGTGTTCTTTTGCAGAACTAGAAGGAAGAAAACAGTGGGAGCATTATCTGGGCAGCTGTGGGGAGTATCAGACAACGGTGGGGGAGTCAGGGCAGCTGTGGGAATATTGAGGGCAGCTGCAGCTGGTGACTGGTGAGTACTTGCTGACTGTTTCTGTACGAATGCGCTGGATGTAAAGTCCAACAGTTCCCTTCTGTTCCCTCCTATTTTGCATCAAGGAGATGCTGTGAACTCCAAGTCTTTGACTGCGGAGAGATTAAGAACAAGCGGGAGGCAAAAGACCGACATTGGACATGTAAGCAGATTTTCCTCTCCTGTTTCTGGGAACAAAGGAGATTAAAAAGGGCATTTGTTATGGATCCTCAGTGGGGGGATGGGGCACAGAGGAGGCAGACGTGCCCTAACCGGGCCTTGCACCTCATTTCCCTGCATGTTGTTGTCAAGCGCAGGGGTTCCCAGAAGAAGCCAGTAGTAGGCCTTGTACCTGGACCTTCTCAGATCGGAAGATCTTATGGGAGAAGACACCAGGTCTAAAAAGGGAAGTGTTATCTTTCCTTTAACAGGTCGCAAAATGGTTGTTGTTTTTCAGAGAGCAGTGAGGAAAAGGCCACAAACAGCTAGCATCACCTAAGGTAGCTGGGCTCTCTGGCCTGCAACAATGGCTGAATTTCCACTGCTGATTTTGGGCATATGGGTGGACCCACACTTGAGAGCATCAGGCCAATGTGGGTCACCTCATCATGGAAATCTAGGTAGGTTCAGTTCATGAAGGGCCTGTTTCTGTGCTATATAACTCTATGACTCTATATGTTAAGTAGAGTGGACTTCAGAGTGGTGGTTTGGCAGAATATTGGGCTCACAGGGCCTGGGTTGAAGCCTGTGCACCTATTTTATGATATGTGAGTACTTGAGCTTAGTTGATTACGGACTCAAGTCTATTCAGAGCTCAGGTGGATTTGGTCAATCTGGGTGTCATTACTACAACTTCATGCTGAAGTTTCAGTATAAATCTGGGATTGGGCCCCAACCAGACTCTGGAGGGGAATGGAGTGAGATCCACAGAGGAGACAGTTCTTACACACTTCAGTTTGACATCCAGTGGAGAATGAGTCCAGTGTGGCATCAAGCTAGGATTACAAAGTGCTCAAGTTATGCCTAGACACTTTATAAACTTGTCCAGAATTGATTTAAGCATATTGAAAGTGTGGATATTCCTATCTGTTTTCTCAATACAGTAATTTTAACATATATGCACAGAGCTCGACACATGAGCGTACATCATTAATACTCTCTCCTGGATCTGATAGTGCTAGTTGGAGTCGAGCAGTATAAAAAAAAAAGGCACTGCCACTGCAAATGCATCCATCACACAGCACCCTTACTATTCGGAAAGACTGTCAGATTCAACAAATTAACCCATAGATGCAAGGCCCCTCTGGAATATTAAATGATGTATCTACCTCTCATATTCTTGATAATTGGAAACTTTCCTTATTCCTTCCAATATCTTTGTGCAGATGTTAGTATGGATACTTATGAACACTGACAGTGTGTTCTTTTTATTTATTTACACATATGGAACATATCATGCTACCCTGTTAGTGTAATTACAATTAAATATACTAAATTATTTCAAAGGTTTTAGAAGAACATACTTCAGAAAATTAAAGCTACTTAGATTTGAACACAGCTGGACAAACTGTTCAAAGTACACAGACACAAATTTTCTCACACACACATTTTCTCTTTCTCTCTCACACACATGCATTGGCACATGCACATTTCACAGTAAGCAGTCCTGATAATTATATATTTAATTCAGATGTTTGGAGATTATCTGAAATTTCATTTCATCCCTTCATTTGGCCTTAATAAATACTGCATTAGAAAGGCAGTGGAGAATATTTAGCAGAGGAGACCTGCTAATTGAGGCTGTATATTCAAATAAATAGAAATTGAATTATTCTCATTTTAAAAATCTCTATTAAATAATCTAGTTCAGTTAGCTCTTTGCAACTGTGTGTTGCAAATTAAAATTCGACAATTCATTCAAGTATTTAAATAAAAGCTAGTTCAACTCCATCCAATCCCAGACATACAGATGCAAAACAATGTTTCAAAAAAACAGTTATTGACCTGAAGCCTGAAATTTACAAGCAATTTATTGACTTCTAATTGGTCTAGTAATTTACAATCAGCTTCAATTATCTGCATCCCCACAGGGAGTTCTTGAGCAGAGGTTTTAACAGGACAAACTAGGTTAGCAGCTAGACATCACAACTATTCTCCAGATGACCCATGAGCAATCCCTCAGGAAATATGTTTGTGTTTTTAAAAAGGATGATTTTGGTTTGTACCTGTAAAACTAGTTTAACCTTTATTTCACTGGGACTCTAGCTCCAAACACTATGTGGTCAGTTAAGATTTTCTGTGTTTTCGCAGCAGTTTGTGTGCAATAAATTGCTTCTTTCCTCAAGTTCAAGAGATGTGACTATTTATAGCACCCTTTCATTCTTTCCTGAATCTATTATTTCAAATAAAAATATATTTCACCCCACCCACCATATTTTCAAAGCTAGATAAGCCTCTTTTGTACTTGTGGGTGGTTAGGAGCTCATGAAGCTTTGCAAACCTGATTGATTTGCCTTGTTAGGGAGGCACAGATATCAGTACCTCCCTTTAATTAGAATATAATTGTTTCAGTCTGCCCATGGGACAGAAGTGCTTGTATTTCTGAATTATGAAATTCTTTCTCCACAAACTCTGCACAAATCAAAAACATCATTATTATTTAAAACACTTTAAAGAATGTATTAGATTAGCTCCGACTGCTTCAGTGAAACAGTGCTACTTACCATCCGACCTTTTTAAAGTGTGATTATTTCTCTTAACCTGGAATTTGAATTTAACAGATTTAAGGCCTTCAGGAGGAAGATCTAATTTTCACAACAGAGAGAGATGGTTTATGTTTGTTCTTTTTGTATCTACACAGTCTTGAAGTAGCAGAAGGATTTGCAGACTTATTAACAGTCTGACAGACTGCGATATCAATGCTTCTTCCATCATAACCATCTTTTTATACCTGCTTGCTGTACAGTGGGAAGGTTTTATGGGCTCCCACAATCCATAGGATGAGGAGGGCAGCCATCCACACCCACTGGACCTGAGTATCCTGTTGGATATCAACCCAAAATTCAAAGCCAGAGCTCTGGTCTGATGGGTTGAGGTGTCGCAAATGATCTGGATATAGAAAATGGCTCTCATTATTCTGCTAACAAAGGGAGTTCTAGAGCAAATGATCAGATTCAGTTAGGAGGTCATACATTTCCCCATTTGGTAACTGCTTATGCAATATGGAAATGAGCTATAGGTTCTAGGTTCAATCACTGTCTATGCTGAGTTAGCTGATTTCCAAATGGGATATTACAACTGACTAAAGTCCCTGGTTTAGAGAGAGGGAAAATCAGCCAAAGTTTCTGTTTGCTGATTGCTGTTCAGTGGTTCTTGCCTGTCGACACATGTGAATGGCCAGGTCTCACTGCTAGTCTCACATAAATTGAATGGCAAGGTAGTGAAGGGCAGCCAGTGGCTTTGGAAGTTGTACCCCATTTGAGTTAGTGCCTCCATGAGAGGAAAGAAGGAACTCTATCATTGCAAACCAGCTCTTGCTGTGTTGAGAGTTCCAGTGAGAAATAGGAGGAGCTCTAGTACAGGGAAGAGAGTGGCACCAGCTCATGCAGCGAGGCAAGAGTTGATGCCATAAAATTAAGTCTAGGAATGGGTCTATGGTCCGTGAAATGCATGAGGACAATAGTCTTTATATTCTAAATATCTATGGAGGCCACCAATTAGGGATAAAGTTCTTCCCCTAATTAACATCACAGATACTTTCATTACTGAAAAAGCATCTTATTTTGCATAATCTGTTGGCCAATAATGCATTTAACCTGATGAACTTACAAATGTTCAGAGTGCCCCATTTGATGTGTACCAAACCATATGATTTTCTCCTATTTATGCCCAACTGGATCCTGCCTTCCCACATCTGGACTGTTCTCCTTCACTTATAATTGTAAGGCAATCTGACCGCTATTCGCCTTATAAAAGTAGTACAAGATGGAAACAACAAATGATCTATTAACCTATCCCAGGAAAGTAAATAGGAATTGGTTGCAGATATCTGCAGTCACTAGCAATTTAACTTCAACAGGAAAAAGTAAAAAAAAAAGTCAGAAAGGAGGTGGGTGCAGGTAGAATTCAATGGAGATCAAAATGAGGTATTTATTTTTGGAAAGAAAGACATTTGGAACTGGGGAGTTCCACATCTGGGATAGGAGAGGAAGGAAATAATTAGGGAGAATTCACCTGCCCTGCAAAGCATACAAACAGTCATTCAATGTACAGACATCGGCATCAACCAGGGCAAAAGATCCAGACTGCCTTGTGATCACAGGGATGAAGAACTGTCTGGATGTTTGAAGGGAGGAACAAATTGAAAATAAATAGGAGAAAATTGTTCATTTAAAAAAATATAAACTTCAGTATTTCAGCTGTTGTGTTTTTGATGACATTTCAAATGTTGGATTGAGTGAACTTTACGATTTGCATTGCTATCTCCTAATGTCTTTTTCTCTATACAGTTACCATCCTTGTCAGCTGATGTCATTATGGGTTATCCCTGATGAATAGTTAACAAAAATAGCAGAGCAGCAGTTGATATTTGAACCTAAAAATGGATGGGTTATATTTAACAATATAGGGGACAAATTGCCTTAATTGTTCAGATTAAAAGAAAACTTTAGCCACAATCTTTGAGTTTATTTTAAATAGCTGTTGTTTTATGTTATTTACTGCTTTTCTGTTTGATCTTAAAATAAAAGCCTGCCAATAAAACAATCACAAGTAGAAAGAATGGATTCTTATTGCTCCATGACTCAAACCTTTTTATTTCTTGTAATATCTCGTAAAATGAGCAGCCATTAATAATGACGAATTCAATTGTACCAATGATAATTATGGTAATCTGAAATCCTTTTGAATTGTTAATGGATCACCAGAGACACAAAGTATTTCCCTTGGTATCTTAAAAGCTGCAATAATGAAAGCAATATTTCTGCATTGTTACAATCCAGGCCAAAGTGCCAGTCCCAGTGGAGCCATTGTGATACATCATGATAGAGAAGAGAGACTTACATCCAGGGTAATGAACATCATTTGGTAAAATATTGTCTCAGTAAATAAGCAAAGTCCAAAAGTAAATTTAACCTTTTTTCTCCCAGTAACTGATAAATGGGACATTGAGGAAAAACAGTTTTCAATTTTTATGAGGCAAAGTAATTTTATGCAGCTTTTACTACTGAATATATTGTTACTGTAAATTGCAAGTGCCATTGAAAAGTAGACCACTTGCCCTTAAACATCATAGTCACCCGACAGATTAAATTATACCCTGAACTAAACGGTTGTCCTTTTAAGAGAGTTGTTGAAAAACCCAGGCAGCCATATTCAGTTCTTATCAACTGCAAAAGGTATTAGCATAAAGGTAGAGAATAATCCCTGAGGAACAATTAAAGTATTTATAATTTAAAGCAAACAAAAGGATTTTCTTTCTCAGTATTCACAACGTGGCAATCCGTGAAAAGCAATTAAATACAATAGACTTGAAATTAAGCTGTGAGAATATTCGCTTACAAAGACTTGACATGTTCATGTTAAGTTTATTTCTCTGCTTTATTAATGAAGACACTAACCCATTCAGAACACTTCTGTTAAAATAGCAGATAAATGAATTTCACACAAATGTTCCAAGCACATATATGCCAACATAATTTCAAGGGCAGTGCAGGTTAGAATTTACGATTGACAGGATGCTATAAACTGGGCACTATTAAATGGAATTTCACACCGTCTTCACATTGAGGATACCCTCCATCACGTTGTGTGGCACTACCACCATTCTAAATTGGATAGCTGTCGAACCAATCTAGCAACTCAAAATTGGGCATCCGTGAGGAGCTGTGGGCCATCAGCAGCAGCAGCAGAATTGTACTCAACCACAATCTGTAACCTCATGGCCCAGCATGACCCCCATTCTACCATTACCATCAAGCCAGGGGATCAACCCTGGTTCAATGAAGAATTCAGGAGGGCATGCCAGGAGCAACAGCAGGCAGACCTCAAAATGAGGTGCCAACCTAGTGAAGCTACAACCCAGCACTTGTGTGGCAAACAGCGTAGGAAGTATGCAAAAGACAGCGAAGCGATCCTACAACCAATAGATCAGATCTAAGCTCTGCAGTATTGCCATATCCAAACGTGAATAGTGGTGGGCAATTAAACAACTAACGGGGAGGAAGCTCCATAAATATCCCCATCCTCAATGATGGGGGAGCCCAGCACATCAGTCAACAATCTTCAGCCAGAAGTGCCGAGCGGATGATTCATCTCAGCCACCTCCTGAAGTCCCCAGTATCACAGATACCAGTCTTCAGCCAAATCGATTCATTCCGCATGATATCATGAAACCATTGAAGGCACTGGATACTGCAAAGGCTATGGGCCCTGACAACATTCCGGCAATAATACTGAAGGCCTATGCTCCAGAAATTCCTGCACCCCGAGCCAAACTGTTCCAGTACAGCTACAATACTGGCATCTACCCAGCAATGTGCACAATTGCCCAGGTGTGTCCTGTACACAAAAAGCTGAACAAATCCGACCCGACCAATTACCGCCCCATCAGATGGAAGGTGTCAGCAACAGTGCTATCAAGCGACACTTGCTTAGCAATAACCTGCTCAATGTGCTCAGTTTGGGTTCCGCCAGGGCCACTCAGCTCCTGAACGCATTACAGCCTTGGTTCAAACACGGACCAAACAGCTGAACTCAAGAGTTGAAGTGAGAGTGACTGCTCTTGACATCAAGGCAGAATTTGACCGAGTATGGCCTCAAGGAGCCCTAGCAAAGCTGGAGTTAATAGGAATCAGGGGGAAAACTCTCCACTGCTTGGAGTCATACCTAGTGCAAAGGAAGATGGTTGTGGTTGTCGGAGGTCAATCATCTCAGCTCCAGGATATCACTGCAGGAGTTCCTCAGAGTAGTGTCCAAGGCCCAACCATCTTCAGCTGCTTCATCAATGACCTTCCCTCAATCATAAGGTCAGAAGTGGGGATGTTCGCTGATGATTGCACAATGTTCAGCACCATTCGCGACTCCTCAGATACTGAAGCAGTCCTTGTAAGAATGCAGCAAGACCTGGACAATAACCAGGCTTGGGCTGATAAGTGGCAAATAACATTCGCGCCACACAAGGGCCAGGCAATGACTATCTCAAACAAGAGAGAATCTAACCATCTTCCCTTGACATTCAATGGCATTACGATCGCTGAATCCCCCCACTATCAACATCCTAGGGGATTGCCATTGACCAGAAACTGAACTGGAGTGGCCATATAAATACAGTGGCTACAAGAGCAGGTCAGAGGCTAGGAATCCTGTGGCGAGTAACCCACCTCCTGACTTCCCAAAGCCTGTCCACCATCTACAAGGCACAAGTCAGGGGTGTAATGGAATACTCTCTACTTGCCTGGATGGGTACAGCTCCAACAACCCTTAAGAAGCTCGACACCATCCAGAACAAAGCAGCCCGTTTGATTGGCACCCCATCCATGAACATTCACTCCCTCCACCACCAACGCACAGTGGCAGCAGTGTGTACCATCTACAAGATGCACTGCAGCAACGCACCAAGGCTCCTTAGACAGCACCTTCCAAACCCACGACCTCTACCACTTAGAAGGACAAGGGCAGCAGTTGCATGGGAACACCACCACCTGCAAGCTCCCCTCCAAGCCACACACCATCCTGACTTGGAACTATATTGCCGTTCCTTCATAATCCTGGAACTCCCTTCCTAACAGCACTGTAGGTGTACCTACCCCACATGGACTGCAGTGGTTTAAGAAGGCAGCTCACCACCTTCTCAAGGGCAATTAGGGATGGGTAGTAAATGCTGTCCTAGCTAGCGATGCCCACATCCCATGGACGAATTACAAAAAGTCATGGCCAGTTGCGGTGCTAGTGCACATTTCTTAGATTTGCTCTTCAAGGCAGATACATGAACCAATCTGAACATTGTCACTAGGTATTATATCATTGATCTTACTACCAAAGGGAATGTAGAGTTTGGTGGAAGTGTACTTACTTCAGTTCTAGGTGCATCTCAGAAGAAGTTCACAGTCAAAAAGAGAAGAGGATGTAAAGAACAGCATGTAAAATAATCTATGATTTGTAGAATAGTGATTACAGTACACCCTCATTTATTATAATACAATAACCAGGGGGTAACATGCTGTCATGCTAGACCCCCAACTGCCAAGAATGAGGCATATTAATTTTGCCATATGGACATTAAATTTCAAACTGTTGCTGAAGTGAAGAAATTATTTGTTTTAAAAAATCACCATGCCCTTGGCTGGACAAACATTTTTCCATACTAACATTCTTCCATACTTGGAAGGACAAAGGGGCTATTCCCTGCTCCAGTTTAATCCACAATGGACTTTGAGCACCAGGTACTGTGTGTAAGAAGCGACATTCCAGGGTCAGCTAAGATCAGAGAATCCACAAACAGATGTGGGTCAAACCAGCTAGTCACATGAATAACCTGCGAGGCAACCTGTGATTTTCTGAATTGTACAAACAGTTTGAACCGAGAGTGTCTGTTTGCTCCTGAACTGAAAAGACCTCTCCTAGCTGGCTCACCACAGCCTCTCCTGTTCGCTCTCATCTCTTTCTCAAGGAACTCCAAATCTACTGAAGACACATGAACCCCGAGAGAAAGGTCTCCAATAGCAAACAAGGTTTAAGAAGAATACTGGGCCTCAACGAAGGGCAGGATCTACCTACAATAAAGGACTCTGCAATGAGCTCGAAGAACCGTAGCAAAAACCCTCTTCAGAGATTGCCTCAAACATTTCCACTTTATTTTTTTCTGCTCTTTTCTGCCTCGATCTGCATGTGTGTATCGCCTATACATGCTAGCATGGGCGCGTTGTGTATCCGTAGGCAATAACCGAATTAGAGTTTAAGTTTAATAAATTTCAACTTTTCTTCTTTAAATCTAAGAAAACCTGTTTCTGCTGGTTTCTTTGCCTTATAATTGGAAAGTGGTGAACAAGGAGTCACCAAGTGGGAGCTAAAAACACAGTGTGTTTAAACTTAAATGCTGTTACAGTAAGACCAGGTGAAGGCTGAGAAGGAACCCTAGACCCCTTTCTCACCTGGTCGTAACAATACAACAGCAGCTTCTAGAGGTTGGATTTTTATGAGGTGTACTAATAACTAGGTCACAAGCAAACCACCCCCCCCAAGTGTTATTAAACATGTGCTGTTATATTATGGAACTTGTGACCTTGCACCAAGGGAATAAAATTGACCCAGTGTTATTTGGGAAGCAAAATACAGTATCATTGTTGTTCCGCCTAGTTTGTTGTTTTGCTTTATGATTAATTTAGGTGCACAAAAGAAAATACAAGGTCAGCTAAGCTGTGGAATGTTCTAAAGCATAACTAGAGATAAAATTCTCCTGTAAAGAAATAAAGAACTTGCATTTATATAGTGCCTTTCATGACCTCTAGACGTCTCAAAGTGCTTTCTTCACAGGCATATGAAAACAATTGTCATATTATGGTAATACTTCAATTGACCATTTAAAATTAGTAATTTGAACAGTTGATTGATGCACGTTGTTTCAACACATTGACATCTATTTACTGATGTAGACCTATTCAGTGTTAATTTTGAAATGATATTAACGGAGCCTAGCAACAGTGGACAAGGTTCACGCAGTAACTGCACTCTATTGCACCAGTGTATGCCTCCCCAAGGCATACGCACTAAATGTTACAACTGTTACTAAACTTAGACCATAAAAATTGTAACACTAACAGCTAAGGGCCCATCTGTTCACTGTAGCATTAAACAGACAATATTGTGGAGTCAGAAGTGCTGAGAATAAGGTCAAAAAATACATCAGATCAATCAATCAAAAATGTCACCGCCGGGACAATGTTATGCAAAGCATGTTCAGAAATCAAGACACGTTGAAAGCAGGAGAAATCTTTTGTGTTTATTCCCCACTTTGCTGTTCATGTGTACAGTGCATTGCCCTGCTCACTGAAAAGAGGTGACAGCAATTTTAGTCTCATGTGCACAGGAATAAATTGGACCCTGTAGCAAAGTTCAATTTCAGAGAAAGAGACGATGATATGTTTTCAGATGTCAGCAGATACCCCAGGACTGAGATGTGCTGTTTTATTCGCTCCATTTTAAAAAAACTGATATCTCCCGACCCATCACAGTTTTAAGGGGTTTAACTTGTTTCCTATTTCAATGGCAAATATCAGGAGATTATCATATGCCATAGTACATCTTTCATCAAATATTTATACAGTTTACATCTGTAATATCAATACAAATGAACTTCATGCAACTTTTAAAAAGATATTTTTTACATATAAATAATTCTAGTATTCCATACTAGAGATAATATCCATTGTAATAGGAGGCTTCTAAAAGTGCCACTATATTACAACATTGGAGAATATAAACTTGTTGAATGGTTTAATTATATTAGATAATATGGTAGAGAAACCCCATTTTAAATGTCTCTTGACACTCTATGCCACCAAATTTGTACTGAGTTAGTTGATCTCTGATAAGCCAGAGGCAAGAGCACAACATTTTGATTTGGTGTCCCTGTCTTTAATGAGGCAACAAATCTCCAGGATTCCTGCTCCTGATCACTTCCAATGACTCCTGCTGGGAAGTGCACATTAGTGAACATAGGCTGGTGAATTAGTCTACTGCTAATGTCTCACCTCACCGAGAATGGTAGCTCAAGTGAGGCAATGGAGGGCTGCATGAGGCCAGGGAACTATAACCTAGCAGGAGTCAGTCCCTGCAGCAAAGTAGATGGAATCTATAGGGATATTCACCTATCTACCCTGTGCTCGCTGACATACATTGACTCCTGCGCTGGCAATTCCTCTCTTTTAAAATTCTCATCCTTGTTTTCAAATTCTTCCATGGGCTCTACTCTGCCTATCTCGATAACCTCCTCCAGCCCTACAACCCTCCAGGATCTCTAGTCTGTTGTGCATCCCTGAATTTAATCGCTCCAATTTTGTTGGCCACGCCTTCAGCTGTAGGGTTCTAAGCTCTGGCATCTCCTCACTAAACCTCTCTACCTCTGTATCATTCCCTCCTCCTTTAAGATGCTCCTTAAAACCTACCTCTTTGACTAGGCTGTTGGTTACCTGTCCTAATATCTTCTTACATGGCTCGGTGGCAAATTTTATTTGATAACGCTCCTGTGAAGCGCCTTGGGACATTTTATAACATTAAAGGTGTATATAAATACAGCTGTTGTTTAAACGTCTTCCTGGGTGGACAAGCTGGCTGGCACAATTTCCCCATCCGAGTTTAGTCATGCAACCTATTCTTAAGTCTCTCAGAGTTGCATTAGGGTCACGAGGCTTTAACTGACACCTAGCTTTTCCTCTTTTGCTACCAAGATCTTCCACATAACTCAGCTGGGATAGATCTTCATCTTGCCAGCTGTGTGTTAAACTAGCAATGCAGAGCAAATAGGCTGACAGTTATAGAACCCCCCCTCCCCCCCCCCCCTCCCCTGTCAGCGATTTTCATTTCCATGGGATTCTCTAATGGGCAACCAATCCACAACACTAGTTCTACGCCTGGGCGGAAATTTGAAAATTTAACTCCCACTGTGTCCAATCATTCAGACACATGCCACCGAGCACCAGGAATATAATTTTCTCATGAAATACAATCATGGGCAAAGATGCCAGATATATTACATTTTTTCTGTGCTTTAGTAACTGACCTCTAAATTTCCATCAATATTAAATATATTTCGTGGGTCTTAAATGCTAATTATATTTGTTTAAAATAATATTTATTGCGTCAAGTTGAGGCTGTATTTTATTGAATCATTCACAGTTATTGTGAGTTATAAATATTTATAGCCCTTATGGATTCTAACACTGCAGGATTTATAAATATGCATAGAAAACAGTATGTTACTTTTCTCAATCTCATTTTATTTTACATTAAATTAACAATGACAGTGATTGCACACAATCTTCTTTCATATTTATTTGCTGGTCAGAAAAATCAAGGATCTGAAAAAAAATACATAGATTTTTCTTTTCCTTGTGACAGCTGGGCTATTTTAAAGGCAGTGCTATGTGGCTGATTTTATTAAACACTCTGCTGTAATGTTTACTCTGATCGCTTCTTTTTTCGCAAGCAACTTGAACAGCCCAATTGCAGGATTTGTTTAAACCTACATTATTTATCAGCTACACCCATCTTCATAATATCTGCAATTACTGCTGAACCTGGCCCCGAACCAAGCTGTTACAGGACAACGACAACACTGGCATCTACCTGACAATGTGGAAAGTTGCCCAGGTCTGATGAAAGGTCACAGACCTGAAACGTTAACTCTGCTTCTCTCTCCACAGATGCTGCCAGACCTGCTGAGTACTTCCAGCACTTTCTGTTTTTATTTCAGATTTCCAGCATCTGCGGTATTTTGCTTTTATTAAAACAGGTTATCTGGTCATTTCCCTCATTGCTGTTTGTGGGACCTTGCTGTGCACAAATTGGCTGCCACATTTCCTACATTACCACAGTAATTGGTCTAATTGGCTGTAATGCACTTGGTTTTTCCTGAGGTCATGGAAGGTGCTATATAAATGCACAATCTTCTTTATGAAGCCCTTTTTAAAAAAAAACATGTAGTCACCATTGTAATGTAGAAAATGTGACTGCCAATCTGGTTTGGTGATGTTGGTTGAGAAATAAATATTGGCTAGGACACTGGGGAGAACTCCCTTGCTCTTTGAACAGTGCCATGGAATCTTTCACATCCATCTGAAAGGGCAGACTGGACCTCAGTTTAACATCTCAACTGAATTTGACAAGGCAGTGCCCACTCAACACTGCACTGAAGATGATGTGCTCAAGTCTCTAACGTGGGATTTAAACCCACAGCCTTCTGTCTGAGAGGGAAGAGTGTTACCATTGTACTGAGAGTGACATCTTTAAAACTGTGAAGTGTGGCTTTAGTCATTTCTACCGTACAGCTTTGACATCATCCCAAGGTACCTAATCATTATTCTGTGTCATTCATAGGACAGAGATATTCTATTTTGGTCAGGGTGAGTCTGTTCTCCCAGCAGGGAAGATGTGCTCAAGATGAAGCATGAGTTAGAGACAGAGCGTGACTCTAGGGAAGGGCTCAAGATCACAGAATCTCCCCTAAGATGTCCTTCACACTTGGTGCCAGGAAATTAGAGGAATTAACAAGTGCAAAATAATCATTCAAGTTTTAAACAGACACAAACTCCAGCTAGAATGATGGGCAGCAACTGATTATCAGGAAATATTGTATTCAAGTGATAGCTCTGGGGGGACTCAAATCGACATTCTAAGTTATGTGTCACCGTGAATTCTGATCGTTTGGTGACAGTTTAGAGAGGATTATTGTCTTTTAAAGCTCCTTACTCTTGGGTTAATGAGAATATATTACACTCACCTGCAGATTTAAGCACATATTGGGGGTTAGGCATCTTGCACCAGATTTTAATTTGGAAGGTGACTCGTGATTTAAACTTATGGAAATCTGTAGGCATCCTGTTTTTCACCTATTTCTGCACACATTAATGCTCTGTTTTGACTTGAAAATTTCTATTTCCTAACATCACCCAGAGATGACATCACTGTTTATATTGATCTGTCCGGAGGGTGTGACAGTCAAGCCTACCGACATATTCATGAACATCAACTTTTGCTAGTTGGTCATCCTACAATACACTTCAATATAGAATTTTATAACCCAGCAATAACCCATTTGGCCCATCAGGTTGGGGTTTATGCTCCACATGAAACTCCTGCCACCATATTTCATTTCAATCTATCAATGTATCCTTCTATTCCTTTCTCCTTCATGTACTTATCTAACTTCTCCTTAAATGCATCTTTGCCATTCGCCTCAACCATTCCATGTAGTAGAGATTTCTATATTCTCAACAGTCTCTTGAGTAAAGTAGTTTCTTCTGAATTTCTTACTGAATTTATTATTGACTGTCTTATATTTATGAACTCTGGTTTTGGACACCTCCACCAGTAGAAATATATTCTCTACATTTGCCCTATAGAACCCCTTCAAGTCTGTCACAGAACCATATTTATTTTCTCCTCAGATTACAACAGTATGCCTTTAAGGCTCTGTTAAAAACAGTGTACCTTTAAGACAGGGAGAAGCTTTTGGATTTCTGAGGCACAGTGTGCCAGTTGCATTTGTTACTTAGGCCACAGCACAAGAGAGAGGTCACATGGAATAATGTTTCGAACTGACTGTGTGTAAACCTGGCAAAAACCGGTCTGAAGCAGACTGACCAGAAAGCATGCTAGTGGAGAAAGGAGCTGTCTATTCTCTCTCAGCAGAAATTCTACAAGGAGCTACAGACCAGTTAATTGCCTAAAAGAAAAAAAAACTCTTTTTTTGAAGAGACCATTTGTATGGCTGAAGGTGGCCAAACTCCTTTACTTCCAAGCCAGGAAGTATTTGCTTCAAGATTGAATCTCTCTTGACAGACTGTTTGCTGGAATTCGAAGTAAAGCTTCAATTGAGAGACTGTGAGGTTTAAAATTCAAGTTGACCTATTGCTGTGATCATCGTTGAAAGAACTGTTTGATGCCTGCCGCAACCGAAGTGTTTTGAATGCCTATCAAGAACAGAGTATTTAATCAAATCCACGTGGAGACTTCGAGTAGCATTTGATTATTTTCACTTTTTGTTTAAAGAAACCGGTTAACCTTGATTTTTGAATATGTGTGTGAATGGGGGAGTTAGATTAAAATAAGAAGTTATAAGGTCTTTAGACATAGGTTTATCTTAATAGTTAAGATTTAGCTTCAATAAATAGTTAATTTGTTGTTGTCTAAAGATACCTGGTTTGGTCTTTTTTTATTCTGGGGGTTACTAAAGGGTTTAATTTGGCTGTTTTCCGGTAGGGTGGGTAAACTTTAATAATATGCTGCGACCTGTGGAGTGATGGGGCTGAATTGGTGGTGTATTGCTCCCGCCTCGGTCACAAAAAGTCTAAAGAGCCCCAGCCTGTTCAGACTTTTTTGATATTACACCCTTTCAGTTCTGGTATCATCCTTGTAAACCCAAACTATGCACAGTACTCATACATACGTGTAAATAACTTGTCTGCTTTTCCTCTGGAATTCTTTTCCTCTGGAAATGAATCCCAGTGTTTTGTTTCCATTTCTTATGGTTTTGTTAAGCTCTGTTGCTATGTTTAATGATTTATGAATCTGTAACCCTAGATCCTTTTGTGCTTCTACCCATTTAGATTCTTATTTTCCAAAGAAGGAAGAAGGAAAGAACTTGGATTTCTATGTACCTTCACAACTTCAGGATGTCCCAAGTGCTTAACAGTTAATGAAGTATTTTTGAAGTGTAGTCATTGTTACAATATGGAAAACGTGGCAGCCAATTTGTCCACAACAAGATCTCACAAACAGCAATGAGATATGCAAACAAATATTCTACTTTTTAGTGATGTTGGTTGAGGAATAAATATTGATCCAGGATATCATGAAGAACTCCCCCCTGCTCTTCTTCCAGTAGTGGTTGTGGGGTCTTTTACATCAAAGTGAGATGAGGGCCTCAATTAAATATCTCATCCGAAAGATGGCAGTACAGCTGTCCCTCAGTACTGGCACTGGGAGAGAGGTGGGTCTGGATAATGGGGTGTATATCTCTGGAGTGGAGGCTTGAACCCACAACCGTCTACCTCAGAACTGTAGTGAGACCCAGTGAACCGTGGCTGGGACATTAGGATCTCCTCTTGCTTCAGGCTGCTCAAGGAGTAGGAGGCCTTTTCATTTTTACTACCAATATGCACCACCTAACACTGATTGATATTTAAATTAATTTTCAATTTACATGTCCATTCTGCAAGTTTGTTAACATTTCATATTTTGTTGGCTTTGCTCAGTAAAAGCTATACTCCCAATTTGGTATTGTCCATAAATTTTAATGTAGTACTTCCAATTTCTGAGTCTAAATGATTTATGCAAATTGTGAACAACAGTGGTCCCAGCACCGATTCCTGTGGAACACGCGTACTCACCTTCCACCAGCTGAGTAATGGATATGGAACACAAACTCTTCCTAATTTATATTTTCCTTGTCCTATACCGGGGTCGTCAACCTAAATAACAAGAAGAGCCATTTTAAAAAAATTTAGTCAAAAATGCAATATCTTAAGACCCGCAATGCAGTTACACAAATGCCAATACTAATGAAAAACAAGACAGAGACACATTTCAACAACATTTTAAAGGCTTTTACAAAAAAGTTGTTAATTGAATGAGACTTTCTCACAAGTACAATGTTAATAAAAGTTTAAAAAAATGAAACAAGCCATTTAATTACCTTCAAAATGGAATCACAGAATCATTACAGTGCAGAAGGAGGCCATTCAGCCCATTGTGTCCGCACTGGCTCTCTAAAAGAGCAATTCCCTCAGTTCCATTCCCTGCTTGCTCCCCATAACCCTGCATATTCTTCCTTTTCATATAACTGTCTAATTCCCTTTTGAATGCTTCAACTGAACCTGCCTCCACCACGTTCTCAGGCAGCGCATTCCAGATCTTAACCACTCGTTGCGTGAAAAAGTATTTTCTCATGTCACTTTTGCTTCTCTTCCCAAATGCTTTAAATCTGTGCCCTCTCATTCTCGATCCTTTCACGAGTGGGAACAGTTTCTCTCTATCTACTCTGTCCAGACCCCTCATGATTTTGAATACCTCTATCAAATCACCTCTCAGCCTTCTCTTCTCCAAGGAAAACAGTCCTAACTTCTCCAATCTATCTTCATAACTGAAATTCCTCATCCCTGGAACAATTCTTGTGAATCTTTTCTGTACTCTCTCCAATGCCCTCACATCTTCCCTCAAGTGCGGCGCCCAGAACTGGGTGCAATACTCCAGCTGAGGCTTAACTAGAGTCTTATATAAGTTCAACATAACTTCCTTGCTCTTGAACTCTATGCCCTATTAATAAAGCCCAGGACACTGTATGCTTTATTGATCACTCTCCCAGCCTGTCCTGCCACCTTCAATGACTTATGCACGTATACGCCCAGGTCCCTCTGCTCCTGTACCCCCTTTAGAATTGTACCCTTTATTCTGTATTGTCTCTCCATGTTCTTCCTACCAAAATGAATCACTTCACATTTCTCTGCATTGAACTTCATCTGCCACTTGTCTGCCCATTCCACCAACTTGTCTATGTCCTTTTGAAGTTCTACCATATCCTCCTCACTGTTTCGTATCATGTGTAAACTTTGAAATTGTGCCCTATACACCAAGGTCTAGGTCATTAATATATATCAGGAAAAGCAAGGGTCCTAACATTGATCCCTGGGGAACTCCACTACAAACCTTCCTCCAGCCTGAAAAACATTCATTAACTACTACACTTTGTTTCCTGTCACTCAGCCAATTTCGTATCCATGTTACTACCGCTCCTTTTATTCCATGAGCTATAAGTTTGGTCACAAGTCTGTTGTGTGCCACTGTATCTAACGCCTTTTGAAAGTCCATGTAAACCACATCAACAGCATTGCCCTCATCAACCCTCTCTGTTACCTCCTCAAAAAACACCAGCAAGTTAGTTAAACATGATTTTCCCTCAAGTAATCCATGCTGGCTTTCCTTAATTAACTCGCATTTGTTCATGTGACTATTGATTTTGTCCTGAATTATTTTTTCTAGAAGTTTTCCCACCACCGAAGTTAAACTGACTGGCCTGTAGTTGCTGGGCTTATCTTTACACTCTTTTTTGAACAAGGGTGTAACGTTTGTAATTCTCCAGTCCTCTGGCATCACTCCCGAGTCTATGGAAGACTGAAAAATGATGGCCAGTGCCTCTGCGATTTTCACCCTCACTTCCCTCCGCACCCTTGGATGCATCTCATCCGGTCCTGGTGCTTTATCCACTTTAAGTTCAGACAGCCTATCAAATGCTTCCTCTTTATCAGGTTTAAACCCCTCTCGCGTCTGACTTACCTGCTCTTTCAACATTGTCTGGGTTGCATCTTCTTCCTTGGTAAAGATAGTTGCAAATTATTCATTCAATACCTCAGTTATGCCCTCTGCCTCCATGTGTAAATCCCCTTTCTGGTCCATAATCGGCCCCACTCCTCCTTTTACCACACTTTTACTATTTATATGCCTACAGAAAACTTTGGGATTTCCTTTAATGCTAGCTGCCAGTCTCTTTTCATGCTCTCTCTTTGATTCTCTTATTTGCTTTTTCATTTCCCCTCTGGACCTTCTATATTCAGACTGGTTCTCAATAGTATTTTCTACCTGGCATCTGTCATAAGCACTTTTTCTTCTTTACCTTAAACTCTACCTTCAGTTGATCAAGGTTAGGAGCCACACGAACTGCAGGTCCTATATGACTCATCTCAGGTGAGTAAATTCAGCACCCTGAAAATGCCAGTACATGAAGGTCAGCAGAGGCTGGAATTCAAAAAGGATATAATTTTTGAGAGCCCAATATTTGATTGGAGCAGATGGACTGCCTGTAAAATTACCATTATTCTTCTCCTTGTCTATCTCAACTTCCAACTAGCATCTGTGTCAAGATTTCTTGCGTCCCTGCATTCTATTACTGTCACAAGAAGCCACATTGGCATAGGTCACCTTTGTGCACTTTCTAGCAGCCAGTTAGAGTGGCATTGAACCAGTTCCACTTTCTGCCCTCTCAGCCTCAATACAGTAGATACTATAAGAAGGGACAGAAACCAAAATTACATGTTCCTCCAACCCCCAAAGAAACATTCTTGATTATTTAAATGCTTTTGCATTGTCTTACCCACTTTCAATAACTAGTTAAACAGATCACTGTGAATACATTACTCACGGCTGTATGCTCTCAACTAGACTTCTAAATTTCAACACTCGTAGGCATTCTACCTCAAAAAAAAGGAACAAATGGCACTGTTTGTCTCTGCCTGCCTGAATTATACCCCCTATTGATCCTGAAGCAGGAGTGATATTGTTTGGAAAGGAGTCAGTGGTCTGCACCTTGGCACTCTACCAGCTGGAGCAAGATGTGCCATGGCCGGTTAGCTGCAGGGCAAGAAAATCATCTTCTTGAACAGAAACTCTAAAACAATTAGACTTGACAAACTGTGCATTTAGTTGTGTAAATTTGTAATTTAGCACTTGAGATTCTATTACACCAATTGAAGCACCACATCAGGAGCTAAATTGGATAGCTCTCAAAAACGGTGCCCAGATAGCGCTAACCAATGATTGGACACATCAGCAAGGGGCCCAAAATCGTAACATCCTAGCACCACTTAAAGCTAGCCTGCACTGCTTAAAGCTAGCTTGCACCTCTTAAAGGGGAAGTGCATTGTGCCTGGAGCAGGTGTTGAGTCATGGTTGTAAAGAATATGATCTGGAAATGAGTGAGCAATGACACAACAGGGGAGAGTTGGGTTCCAGGTTTTTCGGAACTTGCACTGGAGGTCGGTGGAAGAGGTGGAAAGGAGGAAAGATGTCTTGTATTCAAACAGGGGAAAGAGGCTCTCCAGACACACGGTCAAGGCCAGGAGTCAAGGCCCAAGGAACTGGATGTCGTAACTCAAGAAGTTCAATGACACCTGAATGCATCTTCAAATACTAAATCCTGCCAACTGCACCACTAGCCTCAGGCACTGCTCAAATTCCAATATCCCAACCACTCACCTACCAACAATCTCTATCAATCAGGCCTCATACCTCATCCTCAAACACTGCTGCAAACCTCACACCCACATCTCACACGCTGCACAAACTACCAGCTATTCAACCATGACAGCCACGTCAGCGGAACAGATTGCACCACATTCACTGACACATTTCCTTCTCGCTTGCAGGACAAGTTGGCGTACAACTGGAGGTAGCAGGAATTAACCGGAGGGGGACAGGAGTACCTGCATGTCCCTGTGAGGAGACGGTGCTGGCCATTACTGAGTCCGTGGTCAACAGCGGAGCAGAAACCATTGAAGGTAATGGTATCCTTATACATAATCCTCCTTCTCACATCCCACTTCCCCTGATCCCACAATCTCTTCTGATTA
Source organism: Heterodontus francisci (assembly GCF_036365525.1). NCBI lineage: Eukaryota > Metazoa > Chordata > Chondrichthyes > Heterodontiformes > Heterodontidae > Heterodontus > Heterodontus francisci. The sequence continues at coordinate 18,803,996 of NC_090402.1, forward strand.
ACAGGCTGCAGGTGGTGTAAACATGCACCTCTTACTTTCTCACACTTGTGGACTCTACCATGATGCAATATCTGATGGATAATGTCACAGCTTCCATTGCAGCATGAGCAGTAGCTACCCAATGTCTGAGCGCTGCAATGGAAGCTCAGACTACTGAATTCTAACCTCAGTGGTTGGCAAATTATTGGAATCAATTCTGTGAGACAGGATAAACTGTCACTTAGAAAGGCATAGATTAATCAAGGATAGTCGGCTTGGATTTGTTAAGGGAAGATCGTGTCTGACCAACTTGATCGAATTTTTTGAAGAAGTAGCAAGGAGGATTGATGAGGGTAGTGCAGTTGATGTGGTTTACATGGATTTTAGCAAGGCTTTTGACAAGGTCCCAGATGGCAAATTGGTTAAAAAAATAAAAGCGCTTGAGATCCAGGGGAATGTAGCAAACTGGATACAAAATTGGCTCAGCGGCAAAAAATAAAAGGTAATTGTTGACGCGTGTCTTTGTAATTGGAAGGCTGTTTCCAGTGGCGTTCCACAGGGTTCAGTACTAGATCCCCTGCTTTTTGTGGTATATATTAACGATTTGGACATAAAGATGTTTGCAGACGACGCGAAGATTGGATGAGGAGGATAGCTGTGAACTGCAGGAAGATCTCAATGGACTGGTCAGGTGGGCAGAAAAGTGGCAAATGGAATTTAACCTGGAGAAGTGTGAGGTGAGACATTTGGGGAGATCAAACAAGGCAAAGGAATATACAATTAATGGGAGAATACTAAGAGGTGTAGAGGAAGTGAGGGACCTTGGAGTGAATGTCCACAGGTCCCTAAAGGTAGCAGGACAGGTCGATAAGGTGGTTAAGAAGGCATATGGAATTCTTTCCTTTATTCGCTGAAGTATAGAAATTAAGAGCAGGGAGGTTATACTGGAACTGTATAATTTATTTTTATTTTTTATTTATTTAGAGATACAGCACTGAAACAGGCCCTTCGGCCCACCGAGTCTGTGCCGACCAAGAACCACCCATTTATACTAACCCTACCATACTCCCTACCACATACCTACACTAGGGGCAATTTACAATGGCCAATTTACCTATCAACCTGCAAGTCTTTGGCAGTGGGAGGAAACCAGAGCACCCGGCGAAAACCCACACGGTCACAGGGAGAACTTGCAAACTCCACACAGGCAGCACCCAGAATTGAACCCGGGTCCCTGGAGCTGTGAGGCTGCGGTGCTAACCACTGCACCACTGTGCCACCCATTGGGCATAACGTATTGGTTAGGCCACAACTTGAGTACTGTGTGCAGTTCTGGTTATCTCATTATGGAAAGGATGTAATTGCACTGGAGAGGGTACAAAGGATATTTATGAGGATGTTGCCAGGACTGGAAAAATGCAGCTATGAGCAAAGATTGGATAGGCTGGGAACTCCTTGATTCTTCTTGGAACAGAGGAGGCTGAGGGGATATTTGATTGAGATGCACAAAATTGTGAGGGGCCTGGATAGAGTGGAGGTGAAGGGTCTATTCACCTTAGCAGAGAGGTCAGTGACTAGGGGACAAAGATTTAAAGTGATTGGTGGAAAGATTAAAGGGGAGATGAGGAAAGGTTTTTTCACTCAGAGGGTGGTGGGGGTCTGGAACTCACAACTCATTTAAAAGGTGTCTGGATATGCACCTCAAGTGCCATAACCTGCAGGGCTATGGACCAAATGCAGGAAAGTGGGATTAGGCTCTTTCTGAGCCGCAAACTTTCTTTGATTCCATGATTCTATGCAAGATCAGCTTGCTGCCATGCAAGGACAGACTCTTGCCATCATTACAGTGTGCAAAGGGACTTGCAGAATGTCACAGCAGACCAGCAATCTGTCCTCCAGCAAATTCTTAGATTGCTGAGGTGCCTCCCATCTCCCAGGGGAGTGGCGCAAACCTGGTGTCCTTTCTCAGGAAGACAATATTGTTCTTCCACCCCTGCCACTTCACCAGTGCCCTTGAAGATAGACTGTAAATCTGTAAATATGCAATTATCTTTCCAGTCGAGGGCCTGGTATTTTTTTTTAAAGTAAGTTCGTTCTTTACTCTAGTAACAGTTTAAAAATCAATGTTCATGTGGCGAAATTAATGTGCCTCATTCTTGGCAGGTGGGGGCCTGCATGACAGTGCCCTCAGCGCTCCAAATGGTGTCCCTGGCACTATGTGCACACTTGGGACAAATCATGCTGGATGCCCCATTGTACAGGTTTAAAAGGGACAAAAGACCATTCTCTAAGACATCCAATTCACAATGGACTTCTGATTACCAGATGTTGAAGGTGGAGGAGCTAGCATTCCAGGTTGAGTGCTAAGATGTCGCAATATACAGAATGGACGTGGTCAGACCAATTTAGTCACATGACTAACTGGCTGTTGCAGAGTTTTGAACTGAGAGTTAAAAATTGAAGAAACACTGTTTTGAAGGCAGAAAGCTCCTGGCTCCTGGATTGAGAACACCTCTCTCCTGTCTGCTGTCTCTTCTTTCTCACGGAACTCCAAGACCCATTGAAGACATGAACACCAGGAGAGAAAAGTCTCCTACAGTGAATAAGGTTTAAGAAGAATACTGGGCCCCAACGAGAAGCAATATCTACCTACAAACAAGGGCTCTACAACAAGCTCAAAGCACAGTAACAAACCCCCTTCAGAGATTGCCACAAACTTTTTCACTTTATTTTTCTTCTGCTCTTTTCTGTCTCGATTTGCATGTGCTAGCGTGGGGCGTGGCATGTACCTGTAGGCATTAACCGAATTAGAGTTTAAGTTTTAATAAATTTCTCTTTTCTTCTTTAAACCTAAGAAAGCCTGTTTGTGCTCATTTCTTTGCCTTATCATTGGAACACGGTGAAGAAGGATTCACCAAGGGGGAGCTCAAAACACGGTGTGTTTAAACTTAAATCCTGTTACAGTAAGACCAGGTGAAGGCTGAAAGGGACCCTTAGACACCTTTCTCACCTGGTTGTAACAGCACTCATAGTACCCAAAAATCAAGTGCTAATGAGCCCAATTTCTCATCCATCATTTGTACAATATGTGAAGGAATATTCTGGATTCGTATAATATTTTCATTTTGCACACTCAATTTTTATTAATTAAGTGCTAAAAATGGAACAACTTTTGTGCTGTGAGCTTTAGTCATAAAATTATAGAATGGTTGCAACAAAGAATTTGGCCCATTGTGTCCATGTCAGCAGCTCTCTGTGAGAGCAATTCAGCTAATCCCACGCCCCTGCCTTTTCCCCATAGCCCTGCAAATCTTTTCTCGTCAGATAATTATTAAATCCCCTTTTGAAAGTCACGTTTGAATCTGACTCCACCACACTCTCAGGCAGTGCATTCCAGATCCTAACCATTCACTGCTAAAAATGTCATTCCTCATGTCGCCTCTGGTTCTTTTGCCAATCACTTTAAATCGGTGTCCTCTGGTTCTCGACCCTTCCCCCATTGGAATCAGTTTCTCCCTATTTACTCTCTCCAGCCCCGTCATAATTTTCAACACAAGTAACACTGCTGATGTTTACCTCTATAACAAAGGTGAAGTGGTCTGTGTGGAGCACTATTCTGGTGTGTAGATGTGCAGAGACAGTATTCAATATATACAGGTGGGACAAGCACCTCTGAAAAGTATGAGTATAATCTAGGAGCATAAAGGAATAGAGGGGACTATTTGGTGTGTTATCCTGATGGGACATGGAAATGGTCATTGATTCCTGGTGACTTAAAATGTTCTCACAGATTCTATTTACTGTGTATTTTGCACAAGTTGTGATTGATGATAGTCTTTATGTAACAAAATGCAGAATTTACTGATTTTTCTCCCACACATTAATGTGCAAACTGAAATATGGGTTTATGTCATCCAATGGGCATTGCTTAAAGCCCAAATATATTACACATAATTATAGAGAACAGTGATAAGGGGCTGAAAGCTGTAGGAACTGATTGAGGAGTCAGTTTAAGATGAGGTCTGTGGCATTCATAACTAGTCTGATGATGACAAGTGATAGAATTAATTGTGCATAGCTTTTTGTAAAATTATATAAAAATAAGCTCGTTCCAGTATTACTGCACCAAACATGGCCACAAACATAATCTAGGAGCAAAATAAAAATGTAACCACTCAAATGGAATGGATTATTAAACTAAAAATCTATATATTTAATTTAATGTCCATCATTTTCTACAGCAACTGTTGAAGTATTTGTATAATTCCAAGTGCCATCACATCCTTTCATTACCCAATGTTATCTGAAGGTAATTTCAATCAATTTTGATCCTCTCCATAGTGATAAGCTCCATTTAGCCACTCATATCCCAACATTAATCTTTCCATAGTGGATGTTAGCATTTCAATGATTGAGTGTTGTATCGGGCATTAGTATTTGAAATGATTTATAATTCATGATGTGGCAAAACTGAAATTATCAGGATAAATCATGGGCCGAAACATCAAATGAACTCAGTCTTAAATGCCATCTCTCTATATAGTCTTTGGAAGCAATTCTTCAAAGCTATCACATTGTATCTTCAAACTAGATTACTTTTTTCAATTTGGCATTAGTAATTGCCTTTTGAAGCCACCAGAACAACACATTTGAACAAGATAACAAAGATATCAAAGATCATCTGTAATTATTTTAATCAAAACGAAACCAGATACTGCCAAGGAAAAGTACAAATGTTCAGCTGCCTATCAGATATTTTATAGTCTATTTGGAGCATTCTATTTCGTTGCCACATACACAATAGCTCAACTGATACAGTGCTAGTGTGTCTTTAAATAATGGAAGCAAGAGGATTTAAAGGAGGAAAGTTAACAGCAAACTCCTTGAAAGATCTGAATATTAACAATAATTCTAAGGGCTTTTAATCCACATTCTTGGGTGCTGGCACAAGAGCTATGATTCAGAACAAAATAAAATTCTATGCAATCCACGATCTGTGTTGCATTGCTGATCTCAGCTGGGCTTCAACAATTGGCTTTAATGTTCCTGTGCAATGGAAAGGAAAATCATCCAGGATTTCTGGTCCTGATCAATACTCAGTGCCCTTTCTAATTTGCTGGTTTACATGTTTGAAAATCAGTTGAGAACTCAAGAGCACTATACAGGAGCAGGAATGTGGAATTACAGGCCCGCCAGTTCTTTTGAAGAAGCAGCACTTGGATTACATTGGGCTGAATTTTCCCAGCTCATTGGCGACAGGCTGGGAGATGGGAGGGCTGGCAAAATGGCGGGGTGAGGCATTGGGAGGAGAGCCGGCGTCCTCCCGCCATACCATATTACTAGGGGTGGGAAAATTGGTGGATTGGCCGCCTGCCATGTGACCAATTGAACCACTTACGTGGCCAATTAAGGGCCACTTCCCGCCTCTGCGGGCATTTTGTCCATGTTGGCAGGACCCGCCACCATGTGGGGAGACTGCCCAGTGAAACCTAGTGGTCTCCTACGGGGCTCCGGGGAGGGAGGGGGCGTTGCAGGGATGGCCTCCTATATGGGCACTCCATAGCTCATGGAGGGGCCCCCCTGGCAGCAATGGCTGCCCTCATGGCAATGGCATTGCTGATGCTCCAAGAACACCCCCTAACCCTATCAGAGCCTGGCCGCCAGGCCTGGTTTCCCCCAACCACCTCAACTCTCTTCGAGGAATCCCCTGATTGGGCCGGCAGCTTTTGGGAGCAGCTGCTGTCCTTACTTGGATGGCAGAACTGGCGGTGGCCTGACAATATGCCATTTTGGGTCCCGCCACCTGCCGATCACCTCCCCCTTTCAGCCCCAGCAGTGGGACTTGCTGGTATGTGGTAAAATTCAGTCCATCGTGTCTGAAGCCACATATTGATTGTTTGCAGATTATTTTACCATGGAGTGCATTACCCAAGTCCAATTCTGCCCTCCTCCACACAGTGCACTTTCAAACTGATATCACTGAAAATGATTTGGAGGAGAACTCTTTTTTCCCTCCCTGAGGAACTAGCTAACTCAGAACAGACCCGAGTTAAATCCTCTAGTCTGTGTGATATCGTTTTACACTGGGTGGGGTGAACATATTAATTAGTTGATACGTTAGAACTGATACTAAACAGTACATTTCTGTAGTTGTAAAGCTGCTTCAATGTACCTTTAAATGGCTGGACACAACTAGTGAAGAGGACCAAATAAACCTCCATAGGAAAGCTACAAATAAAATGTGTCTATTTGCTACACCATTTTTATAAATATGGCGGTTGCAACATTAACAATCAATCACAAACTTGCACATTATATTTTATTTTGCAGGAACTGCATAAAGCGATCTTGTTTAGCCAGCAGCAGCAATTCTAAAAATCTGAAGGTCACATATTTTAAAACATGTACTGGCTGAGTATTGTTTTTACTATAAGCTACTCTGGTACCATTTGACATGTGTGGCTGCTACACTAAAAATATCACAAAAGGTTATCATAACCAAGATCATTACAGCTCCCTCCATCCCTGTTACATTTCTGATGCCGTAATGGAAAGCTTGTTTTTCTAAGTCTTGAACAAGACTTAGAAAAAGTCTTAGAAATAGTCTGGCGTGGCGCAGTGGTTAGCACCACAGCCTCACAGCTCTTGGGACCCAGGTTTGATTCTGGATACTGCCTGTGTGGAGTTTGCAAGTTCTCCCTGTGACTGCATGGGCTTGCGCCGGGTGCTCCAGTTTCCTCCCACAGCCAAAGACTTACAGGTGATAGGTAAATTGGCTGTTGTAAATTGCTTTGGTAGGGAATATGAGATTACTGTAGGGTTAGTATAAATGGGTGGTTGTTGGTCGGCACAGACTCGGTGGGCTGGAGGGCCTATTTCAGTGTTGTATCTCTAAATAAAATAAAGGAAAGTGTTACTTTCACTTCTCCAGAGTCATATTTGTCTGAAATTAAAACTCAACCTGGACACACATAAAAACTGACAGGGTTTTTAAGAGTTCTAGAAATATTTTTAATAAAATGCAGATTTACAGAATATTTACAGTATAGAAGTTTCAATACATGCCCCTTAATGAACTACAATGAAAAACTAACAGAAAGCCCTTAACAGGCTTAAACCTGATGTAACTTTATTATATTGTAAATACATCTACCTAGAACAATAAATGTACCAGATTGTGGCACTTATTTAGTTTTGCACAAATGAGTGCACCAGCACATAGTGAATACCTTGTCATCACTGTATATTGCATAACTTCAAATAGAGCCAGCAGAACAACACTACAAACAGCCACAGCAGAATGTATATCCTGATGTGCGTCTTCACAGGTTTTCAAACCATGCATCAGAGAAGAAGGCATTTAAGTGAAAGTTTACACATTTATTTCATAGAGCTCGCATGCTAAAGTTCACAAGCAAAATTTCTATCTTCTGAATTAGCTTAGATGCAGGCACATATTGTGTGTATTAATTAATTGAAGACTATGTTTCTCAGTTCAATGGGCTTTTAATTGATAAATACACACAAATAAGAGGGTATATTTAATGTTGCTCACAATCTGCAAAGTGTGTATTATTTCTGTCATGCATCATCTGCCAAAAAGGTACAACAGTTTCTAGCACTAAATCTTGAAACAACAGCTCAAGAACTGCAATGATCTATAGACGATTCTAAAATGATAAATAAATACTAAATATGTATGAATAAAAATACAAGTATTTGTCTTGTATGCAGCAATCTAACATCAAAGTGTCACACCTGAAAAGCATCACATTGTAAATGCAACACTTGAAAGTGTATTGTACAATTGCACCTGATTATCTCAGAAGTCATTCAGAAAAGAGTAACAAATTGTACAGTAAGGGAAACTATGAATAGTTAACATCTTTAAAAATACAGAATCACAATAGAATGTCCTCTAATTATCCTTATATGTCTAACAATGATTAGCTGCTAAGTGACCACAGGTTGTGTCTAACATCAATCAGACTGTGGCCTTAAGAGACAGGCCAGGTTAAACAAAGCTCGGAGCAGCAGAATAATCCACTGTGCATTACACTCCTGCCCTTTTAAGCTGATTCTCTGATTTGTCAGGAATGATGTCATTGGGAAGTCTACCGTCTGAAACACAGAGTGGTGAACCAGGATCTGAAAGGAAAATCAAACTAATGTTTTATGTGGCAGCATATTCCAATTGGGCAGCTGCAGCTTAAAGCATAGCAGCAGAAGCCCTCTTCATATATAACTAGAAACAAGTGATGTTTTGAAATTAATTTTAAAACTTCAATATGTACCAAAGAGGAGAACTAGTCTAGATTCACACTGAAGGGAAGATTGTCCACAGAACTTAGAAGGGATTTGGAGAATATCATGGAAAGAATTGTATCATGAAGGCCCCAACTGCCATGAATGAGGCATATTAATTTCTTCACAAGAACATTGATTTTAAACTGTTGCTGGAGTGAAGAGATGACTTGTTTAAAGAGATCAGCAATGGCTGGAAAACATTTGCATACTAAGAGACAGTGCCAGCAGACAAGAGAGCTGCTCCCTGATCCAATTAACTCAAATGGACTTTGATCACCAGACTTTGAATGTGTAAGAAAACCAGCATTCCAGGGTGTCTGCTAAGATGGAGATTCCACAAATGCAGGAGTTTGTTAAACAAAACTAGTCAGATGACTAACCTCTGGCTCAGGTTTCTGGTTTTGAACTGCTCACAGGACAGTTTGGCAGATTGCAACTAAACTTGGAAGAAGACAGCCTCTCACCTAGCTAGCTCTCTCTCACGAATCTCCGGATCCACTGAAGTCACTTAAACCTCAAGAGAGAAAAGACTCCTACATCAAAACAAGTTTTAAAGGGTGCACTGGGCCCCAACAAAACGGCAAGACTTAACCGGCAATCAAAGACTCTACATTGAACTCAAAGGCCCTTAAATAAATCCTAGCTATTGTCTCAAACTTTTCCCCTATATTGTTTCTACTTTTTTGTCTCTTTCTGCATGTGTGTTTATCACGTAGGCATGCTAGCATGGTCGCGTCGCGTATTTGTAGTCGTTAACCGAATTAGTGTTTAAGGTTAATAAACTTCCACCTTTCTTGTTTACATCTAAAAAAAAACTGGTTGATTTCTTTTCCTTACAATTGGAGAGAAGTGAACAAGGATTCACTGAGGGGGTAGCTAAAAACATGGTGTTTCTAAAATTAAACCCTGATATGGTTGAACTAGGCAAAGGCTGAGAACCCCTAGATCCCTTTCTCACCTGGTCGTACCAGAAATTTGGGGGCTAGCATCCAGACTTGACCCACAAACAAGAAATAGGAACTGGGAAGCCAATTGATTGCAATCAAAAAGAGAAAAGATTTCAATACAGGTTTTCTTGGGGTTGTGTATGTTAGAATACTAACAGGCCTGCGACTGAAGTCAGTAACTCCCAAAGCCAGGGTGAAGTCACTTGGGATAAGTTAAAAGTATTGTCTATGGAGGAGTTGAGAAAAATAGCTGAGCAGTGTGGGATCACAGTCCATGCCAAGGCTAGAAAGTCTGAACCCCTAAGACTAGAACCATTTTCCCCTTGAATCTGAAGAAGCAGAAACAGGGTTAGAAGTAGACTCTGACAGGGTATTGCTAACAAAGATACAATTGGAACAGAGGAAACTTGAATTTCTTTCTTTTGGGCCTCCTTATCTCGAGAGACAATGGATACGCGCCTGGAGGTGGTCAGTGGTTTGTGAAGCAGCGCCTGGAGTGGCTATAAAGGCCAATTCTGGAGTGACAGGCTCTTCCACAGGTGCTGCAGAGAAATTTGTTTGTTGGGGCTGTTGCACAGTTGGCTCTCCCCTTGCGCCTCTGTCTTTTTTCCTGCCAACTACTAAGTCTCTTCGACTCGCCACAATTTAGCCCTGTCTTTATGGCTGCCCGCCAGCTCTGGCGAATGCTGGCAACTGACTCCCTTGATTCAACTTGAATTAGAAGACAGGGAATGAGAGAGACAGACAGGAGAAAGAAAAAGAAAGGGAGGAGACAGAAACAGAAGGAGCCTTCTAGAAGCAATGCGAAGAGAGAAAGAGCTGAGGTGGCTCGAGTTAATTAGAGGGGCGACAGAGTAACCTCAGTGAAAGCATGGCCAATATGGAGGATTGTAATTCAGGGCTGGGTACAGAATTGTCAAAATATTCCCAACTGATTCCAAAATTCAATGAGGGAGACTTAGAAGCATTTTTTGTATCTTTTGAAAAACTAGCAAGGCAGTTAAAATGGCAGCTGAGACTTGGAGTCTGCTGCTACAAAGCAACCTAACAGGAAAAGCCCATGAAGTTTATTCCTGTTGCCAGATGAGAGTTCATCCAATTATGAACTGACAAAAATGCTATCCCTGGGGCATATGAGTTAGTACCGGAAGCCTATTGCCAAAAGTTTTGAACCCTCAAGAAGCAAGCTGATCAAACTTGCCTGGAGTTTGAGCAAAATAAGCAGCTGGATTTTGACCAGTGGCTGAGGGCTTTTAAAGTGCAGCTCAGCTATGAAAATCTCAGAGAGGTAATTTTGCTTGAGGAATTTAAGAACTCTCTCCCTGTTTCCATAAAGATACATGTAGAGGAACAGAAAGTTAATAGAGCAAGGCAAGCCGCAGTTCTGGCTGATGAATTTGCTTTCATCTATAAGTCAATTCCCCAGGAAAACCCTTTCCGAGTCACCCCCACAAATCCGAAAAGGGCAAAGGGTGGGAAGGTGATAGATGCACAAGCAGTAGTCACAGGTGGCCCTCCTCCAGTCAAAAAGGAAGGTGCTGTACGTAGGAGTGAGACCCGGAGACCTGTGTGCTTCCATTGTGATAAAGCAGGGCCTCTAAGAACTGACTGCTGGAAACTAAAGGCAAAATCTGTATCCTTAATCAGGGCACACCTGCTTAGTGAAGGAGAAAGGACTCTGATGGTCCTCATATGAACATTGATTTTAAACTGTTGCTGGAATAAAGAGATGACTTGTTTAAAGAGATCAGCAGTGGCTGGAAAACATTTGCATACTAAGAGACAGTGCCTGCAGACAAGAGAACTGCTCCCTGATCCAATTAACCCAAATGGACTTTGATCACCAGACACTGAATGTGTAAGAAAGCCAGAATTCCAGGGTGTCTGCTAAGATGGAGAATCCACAAACACAGGAGTTGGTTAAAAAAAAACTAGTCAGATGACTAACCTGCTGGCCCAGGTTTCTGGTTTTGAACTGCTCACAGGACTGCTAGGGAGATTGCAACTAAACTTGGAAGAGAGCCTCTCTCCTAGCTAGCTCTCTCTCTCTCAAATCTCCAGATCCACTGAAGTCACTTAAACCTCAACAGAGAAAAGACTCCTACATCAAAACAAGTTTTAAAGGGTGCCCTGGGCCCCAATGAAATGGCAAGACATCCAGCAATCAATGACTCTATATCAAACTTAAAGGCACATAAACAAATCCCAGTTATTGCCTCAAACGTTTCCCTTTTATTCTTTCTACTTTTCTGTCTCTATCTGTGTGTGTGTTTATTGCATGGGCATGCTAGTGTGGTTGTGTCGCGTATTCAGTCGTTAACCGAATTGAGTTTAAGGCGAATAAACTTCCACCTTTCTTGTTTAAATCTAAGAAAACCTGTCTGGATGATTTCTTTGCCTTAAAAATGGAGAGCAGTGAGCAAGGATTCACTGAGGATGGAGCTAAAAACAGTGTTTTAAAAATTAAATCCTGTTACGGTTAAACTAGGCAAAGACTGAAAGGGAACCCCTAGACCCCTTTCTCACCTGGTCTTAACAATTGGCAGAAGACAGGTAGAACTGTTGGGATAAAAAGAAAACTCATACACTCAACAATTGCTGGTATTATGAACTAAAGTCAACAAACACTGGCGATTTACAGCAGATCAGTCTGCATCTGGAAAAGCAAGGATTCCACCTGAAACATTAAATCTATCTTTAATTTTCCGATGCTGATTAACTCGCTGTGCATTTCATCTGTTTCACAGAATTGTTACTGTGCAGAAGGAAGCCATCCGGCCCATCGTATCCGCACCAGCTCTCTGAAACAGCAACTCACTCAGTTCCATTCCCCTGCCTTCTCCCCATAATCCTGCACACTCTTCCTTTTCATATAACTGTCTAATTCCCTTTTGAATGCTTTAATTGAACAAGGAGAATTGTTGGACTTGAACCACTGCAGTGGCCGGATCAGCTACGAACTGAGTAATTACAGTTACAGGCACACCATTCAACCCATTCTGGTGTACAACTCAGTTCACTTAAAAAGATGTGTTGATGCTGGGTAATGGGCAAGTGATGCTAAAGACAGAGATCTGCAATCTCCAAGCACCCACTTTCCTATATTTTGCTAATTACCATCATTTCCTTTGGGGCCTGTTGAAAGGCCAGAAAAACAACTGCTGGCAGCTACTCTCACAACAGCCTGAAAAAAAGGCAGACAGCACTTCGCACGCTCAAGGTAGCACTGTCTGCAGCATCTCAGTTAATGCTATCGACCCCATTTTGAGGACGCTACTCCTCTGTTAGTGGTAGACAAAAACATTGACCCCCAGGACTCGTACAAAAGCAAAATACTGTGGATGCTGGAAATCCGAAAGGAAAACAGAAAATGCTGGAAATATTCAGTAGATCAGACAGCATCCATGGAGAGAGAAACAAAGTTAACAATTCAGGTAATGTTATGATGAAAGGTCATCAATCTGAAATGTTAACTCTGTTTCTCTTTGCACAGATGCTGCCTGACCTGCTGAGTATTTCCAGCATTTTTACTTTTACGCCATGATTCACAGTTTGTTAGTTTTTACAAAAAGAAAGTTAGACATTTCAAAATGGACTTTTCTGATTGTGGACAGAAGGCAGAGATTTATAAGTAGTTGCTAATCGCAAGAGAAATAATCAATTACCCCTAATTAACCTCAGGAATATGCCTGTAATTGACCTGAGAACCTATTTACTGCAACAGTAAACTTGTAAACACAGCTCCACCTTAGCAGCAGAATAAGACATTGTGCATTATATGTTATAATGCCCCCATCACTATAAAACAGCATATTCACCAACATCATGAGCAATGCCATGGAAAGTCAAAAATTTTTTACTCTTCCCCCTTCAACTTGTCTCTAGTTCCTAACATCAAGGTTCTAACTTGGTAACCTGATTAGCGATTACTGATTAAACTGTAACAGATCTGACCAGAACTGGACTGAACTAAAATAGAAAGAAACATTATATTCACCAATCTGGTGCGTTTTTGCATTATATATCTCCGTAAAAGTCTCAACACAGAAACAATGGCTGGATTTTTATGGCCACCAAACAAGCGGGCTGGTAGTGGGGGCGGGGTTTAAAATTGAGTGGTAGGCAGGGGCCGTTCCTGACCCCCCTCTCTCCCCCGCTGCAATTTTACACGAGGCGGCGGCGGCAGCAAGGAACGACCCACCCAACCCAGGCCAATCAAGGCCCTTAAGTGACAAATTAACTAGCACTTAAGGGCCTCCTCCTGCCATCCTGGGTATTTTACCCTCGGCGACGAGATGGCAAAAGCCTCAAGAACCCCTCCTGGTAAAACCAGGCGGCCTTTTTGCGGGCTGGGGGCGGGCCCACCTGATCAGGCACAACACTACCCCAGTCCCCCTAACCGAACCCCCCCCTTGCCTCACTGGGGCCTGGCTGATTGTCCCCGGTGAGGTCCTACAAACTTATCTGTCTTCCAGGGCCGTCCTTTCTCTTGTCTCCGATGGCTGAGTGTAGTCCCAGCAGTGGCCCCCACCCCCAGTAGCGTTGCTGGGACTGAGTTGCCAGCCCACTGATTGCCAGCAGCTCCATTAGGCAGGATGTTCTGTCTTAAGGAGGAAATCCCGCCCAAGACCAATTAAGGGCCTGGGGAGTGGAAAATCCCGGTCTGGCCCAACGAAAAATTCCAGCCAATGTATAGTAAACAAGCCTCTCTAGTCTCACAGGAAAATATATTAAGCTAAGTGAAATATCTCATTTAAAATAACGGGGAATTTTATGCTTCCCCCGCAGCTGGTTTGGAGGCGGGGAGAGCATAAAATCAGTGGGATAGTGGCAAGAGAAGATCCCGGCACCTTCCCACCTCTGCCAAAATTAAGACTGGGGTGTTAAGGCCTGTGAATGGGTTTTCTGCTCTGCCACCAATTAAGGCCCTTAACTGGGCAATTAATCCACCGCCGCAATTAGCTGTGTGGCAGGTGACCCCGTCACCACACTGGAGGCACGACACAAAAAGTTGTGAGAGTTGCTTCCTGGCTCCGGGAGCTTTGTTAAAAGGCAGTGCCTGAATGAGGGACCCAGCATCATGAAGGGGGGGCCCACTGAGAGCTATGCCGCTGCCCTTGCTAACAACCCCCGCTACACCCCCTCCCCTGCAACTCCTACCCTGTAAGATCCCTCCTGCCCTGACCTACCTGTGGCCTGGGTCCAGCAATGCTTCTGGGCCTCAGGTAGTTGCTCCACTGGCAGCAGCCACCGCCTCTGTGGTGGTGCTCTTCAGTGTAAGAGTTGCCGGCCATTCAGAGGCCAGCAGCTTTCTGAGGGCAGGACCTCCAGCGCGGGGTCCTTGATCCCGTGGAAGGCCTGTCGCTGTCCACTTAAGTACCTAATTGGCACTAGATTTGGTGGGCCTTCCACAGAAGAGGCAATGTGAGGTTCTTGGCACACTTTTTCCGGATGTTGAGACCACTGACGCTAGCAAATAATCCCGGTCAACATATTTAAACTGAACCCAGAACATTAACATTAATGTGCAAATTCTTATAAATACAGTACAAAATACCTGTTCTTACAACTAAAGAAACTGTTCCCTTACAGAAGGGTAGCCAATAAATACACATATAATTAACAATTTATTTATATAGTTTCTAAGGGGAGCAGTGCTTTTAACCTGATAATTTTCTGCATACATGCTACTACATGTTAAACAATGATTAATGTGCTACCACACTACATAATAGCTAGAGATAACAGTTCCTACAAAATTTCTCATTCTCAAAATTACTGCAGGATGGATAAAGCTTTTACAACCTTCTGTTGAAATTAAAGCTAACTAGTATTCAATTAACTGCAAGAGATATGAATGGTGTTGACTGGTTCTTAAACACATGTACTTCCATAAAGAAATGCTCAAGATATGTGGCGAAGCTAGATGCATCATAAGCACATACATTGAATATGCAAATAATACCACCACCTAACATCCTTAAAAAGCAGATTAACTCATCACGTTGATACAATGAGCAGGAGTACAATGAAACATGAGAATAGAAACCTGCTTGCTATGTGTCAGGGGTTAAAGCATTGCTCTGTCAATGACAGATTGTGAATCTGTATCTAGAAAATAGAACAGATGGCTATTTCAAGCAGTGAGAAGTATCATTTTGAAGAGGGCAGGCAAAGCCAGTGAAATCTATAATGTTTCAAGCAGAAATAAATTCTTCCACAAGCTTGTATAGGTACCATATCAATCAGGAGATGAAAGCAAGCGTGAGCCACTTTTTTAATGACATGCTGTCAATCACAACAAATGCCACACTCGCTTCTTTGAGAAATCCATTTTTCAGGCTATGAATACCTTTGTACCTGATGTATTGTGAGAAAAAAAATTGACGTTTAACGCTATAAACATTTTTTGATGTATGATGGAAGAATCAGCGTTTTGCTTTCTACCTCAGCACACTGGGCACTAAAAACTGCCAGAGAGTGACAATGATAATTGCTGTTTGCCTTCCGTCCATAAATCTCAAACAGTTTTGAACTTCAAGACAGTTTGAGTTATTTAAACTCTATGACAGCTCAGCAGACTCACACAGTGAATGTTTGGCCTACAAACCAGGAATGTCCAAGGTTAGCTGATCTTGGATGGTGAGATGTGTAGCAGGAAAGGGGGATGGGGTGAGGCTACTGTAGGTCAGGATGACTGGCTAGGGTTTCTGCAGCTGATTGCTATTCGGTATTTAGGTGTGGCTATCAGGTGAGTACAGGGTTGGGTTTAACTGTGGTGACCCCCGCCCCATCGTTGAAGGTGAGGTTCATCTGTGATGCTGTCTAAGGTCAAAGCTGGAGATAGCTGTGATGCATCAGAAAACCAGAATACTGAGAGTTAACCTCACTACATTCACTGTTGAGATTCACTAAGAATTTCTACTTGGGTGTTGTTGTACTGTAACCAACCTATATGCTCACACCCTAAACAGAAGTGGAGATGAGACTGATGTGAAAAAAGACAAACTCCAGATAAAATTTACTTACTGTGCAAAACATTGCTCCAATATATATTTAGTGATTTATCTTCAGAGAATAAACAAGTGGCAGACTAAATGTTTTCCATTGGCCCATCTACTACTTCTGCTGTTTATTTCCACCTGATGATACACTGAAGCTCATTATTGTCACTTTGCCAATGGCTGAATTATTGAGCTTTATTTTCACAGCAAGTGAGTAAGGACTGGCATGTTCTCTGCCAGTTCTAAAGTTGGGTAAGCCAGAGTTCTGCACTAGTACTGAAAATAAGAACACAAGATGGAGCTTAACATCCTTTGACTTTAATGTGATCTTGTGATTTTTAATGACCAGATGGCCATCAACTTTTACTGATTAGAATGTGAATGATAGTACAGCAGGCTGCTGGAGTTTGTCAGAAACTCAGCAGTGCACATTTTCCTGTTTTATACTGTGTTAATGAATAAAGCTGAATATCACACTGCCACTAAAACTGCAGTATAAACACAGCAAAGAAAGCAAAAATGTAGGTTTGAAATCACTGTTTCTAGTGGTTGAAGGTTTAACACATGTATTACATTCCTCTGTCCACTAAACAAAGGTTTAATCCATTTAATAGTGGATGGACAGATGTTATAGAAATGCATTCAGCATTTATCTACTATTATCATTGACGGTAATTTATACCCCAATAAATGTTAATTTGCAAAGAACTGATAAACATAAATGAGGAACTCTCTCTGTGCCAGTGATAATCCTGTATTCTGTCAACAGAAGAAAGTGAACTTAAAAATACAGAACATCTGCCATGTGATCTCACTGGCAGAAGATTCTGGAACATGATAAAAGCATGCCAATAATAATTACAAAGCAATCAGTAGCTCATGACAATAATAGAAAACATCCATTATGAAACTTGTTTAATAAAATGATATAAATGAATTAGGGCCAGCAGCCAGATAGTGGCAGACTCTTTACATTAAATGCAAATTGTTTGGAACCTGGAGTTCCAAAGGGCCTGAACAATGCTTGTTTAAACTTTCCCTTAAATAAACCACACAATTCTAGGTATGAAATGCAAGTATAATAGGTATGAAATGCAGGTATAATAGCTGTACTTCAACAGAATTGGTTTGAAAATATTTATCCATCACTAGCTATCCTAGTGGCGAAGAGCTAACTTCCCATGAGATTGTGCAGGAATGAGTCTTGGAGATGTAGGGGGGAAAGGGGGCCTGCCATTTGAAAGCTGGCTGCTACATAAAGTACGACGTTACAGAAGGATGTAAAATTTGTGTCAGCTTGACCCGTTGAGATTGCACATCATTTAAGCCAATCACAGAGCAGCATTGGTGGTTGTTACGACAAAACCTGCAGCCCAGTTTGTCCCATCCATTGGGACTGAAGGAAGCTGCTGGCGAGCAATCAGTTACTGTGGGCAAATGGAATACATCATAATTAATGATTACTGCGTTAATAATAATCGTCTGGTGATGACCAAACAAAAATAACATTCACAACCAATTAAACCTGGGGCTGTGCTAAGAGGTTCTCTAGAATCATCAGTAGCTGATCTGTTTAAAACCTTTCTTGCTAACATTTACACCATCATCAGTAAAGAGAATAGTGAATTGAGCAGTTAAAACACTATCAACAGCAATAGCGCACAGGTAGGTGACTGGTATTAACATGATAAATAAAATGCTACAGTGAAGATGGTAACATTTACATAGCTATCAAGGAATACCTCTTGAATGCATTGAATTTACAAGCTGTTGATTCGCTGCTGTAGGTAATGATGATGCCGGCAACCTATTGGATGTGCTCGTACGGTTTAATAAGTGCATGTGGCTGACAGCACCTGAACGAGGCCCTTCAGGCTGATACAGAGCAAAGCTGGATCTCTGGTCTGCTGTTGCACGGCCGTACAGAAAGTGTTTCTCATCCAGGGCTTCCAACTGATATTCACAAAAGTTGACCAGTGCCTCAACTTGTTCACGTAGAGGTGGGGACTTGTATCTCCTCTGTGCCAAGTGAAAGATGGCCTCCATAAATGCTTGAAAGCACATACCTTGTAAAGCACAGCAATATAACGTATTCCATTAGATATTCTACATCACATTTCAATACATTACGTATTTCAAAAAATCTCTAAAATTGCTGCATATGCATAATGTAATATGATGCAGCCTCATTTATCCATAAACAAGCTCATGGAAATTGGAGTTTATATTACATAAATCAAGTGGAATAGAATGTTTTTAACTGAGTGTTTTAATACAGGTTTTGAGTTCTTGATCAAGTAGGATAAATAGTTGTTACCTAGATGTCAAACACCTGGTATAATATACTATTGTTGCAGCTTAGAAATCAGCTTTTTGGGTCTTGGAAACCAGCAGGAGTCAAGTTTCTAGGTCTGGGAAACCAGTAGGGGTTAGGTTTCTGGGTCTGGGAAACCAGCAGGCATCAGGTTTCTGGGTCTGGGAAACCAACAGGAGTCAGGTTTCTGGATCAGAAGGCAGCAGGAGTCAAATTTCTGCATTGGGGAAACCAGCAGGAGTCAAGTTTCTGGGTTTGATAAACCAGCAGGAGTCAGGTTTCTGGGTTAGAAATCAGCAGAAGTCAGGTTTCTGGGATGGAGAAACCAGCAGAAGTCAGGTTTCTGGGTTTGGAAAACCAGCAGGTGTCACAGTTTTGGATCTGGTAAAATCAGCAGGAATTGGTCTACCAAATTTTTTCAATAAGATTTTCATGAGTGCTTCTAAGAAAGGTACGGCAATAATCATGGGTGATTTTAATTTAAACCTATATTGGATGAATCACATAAGCAAAGGTAGCCTGGAAGATGAGTTTAGAGTTTCTGAAGAAGGGTCACTGACCTGAAACGTTAACTCTGCTTCTCTCTCCACAGATGCTGCCAGACCTGCTGAGTTTTTCCAGCACTTTGTTTTTATTTCAGATTTCCAGCATCTGCAGTATTTTGCTTTTATATCAGATGAGTTTAGGGAGTGTTTTTGGGACAATTTCTTAGAACAGCATGTTCTAGAGCCCACCAGAGAACAAGCTATTCTAGACCAGGTAGTGTGCAATGAGGCAGGATTAATTAATGACTTCATAGTAAAACAGCCTTTAGGTAGCAGTGATTATAACATGGTTGAATTTCGCATTCAGTTTGAGTAAGAGAAGACAACTAGCGTTTTACATTTAAATAAAGGCAAAAAAGGATATGACGACTGAGCTAGCTCAAGTGAACTGGGAAATTAGGTTAAGGGGTAGGTCAGAAGAGATGCAATGGCAGACATTTAAGGAGATATTTCATAACACTCAGCAAATACATTACAGTGAGAAAGAAAGACTCTAGGAGAAGGATGCATCATCTGTGGATAACTATGGAAGTTAAAGGTAGCATCAAATTGAAAGAAAAAGTATACAATTCTGTGAAGGTTAGTGGTAGGTCAGAAAATTGGACAGAATTTAAAAACCAGCAAAGAATGACTTTAAAAAAATGGAGAAATTAAGAGTATGAGAGACAGCTAGCTAGAAATATAAAAGCAGACAGTAACAATTTTTACAAACATTTAAAAAAGAAAAGAGTAACAAAAGTAAGTGTGGGTCCTCTAGAGAGAGAGTCTGGGGAATTAATAATGGGAAATAAGGAAATGGCAGAAGTGTTGAACAGATATTTTGTGCCTGTCTTCACTGCAGAAGACACAAATAACATCCCTGAAATACTTGTAAATCAAGAGGTGAAAGGGAGGGAGGAATTTAAAACACTCACAATCACCAGAGAAAGGGTACTGAGAAAACTATTAGAACTAAAGGCTGACAAGTCCCCTGGTCCTGATAGACTTCAGCCTAGGGTCTTAAAAGAAGTGACTGTGGAGATAGTAGATGCATTGGTTGTAATTTTCCAAAATTCCCTAGACTTTGGAAAGGTCCCATTAAATTGGAAAATAACAAATGTAGCTCTTCTATTCAAGAAAGGAAGGAAACAGCATTTATTGCCCATCCCTAATTGCCCTCGAGAAGGTGCTGGTGAGCCACCTTCTTGAACCGCTGCAGCCCATGTGGGGTAGGTACACCAACAGTGCTGTCAGGAAGGGAGTTCCAGGATTTTGATCCAGCGACAGTGAAGGAACGGTGATATAGTTCCAAATCAGGATGGTGTGTGGTTTGGAGGGGAACTTGCAGGTAGTGGTGTTCCCATGCCACTGCTACCCTTGTCCTTCTAGGTGGTAGAGGTCGTGGGTTTAGAAGGTGCATTGCAGCGAGGCAGTGGTATAGTGGTATTGTCACTGGACTAGGAACCCAGGGTATTGCTCTGGGGAGATGGGTTCAAATCCCACCATGGTGGAATGTGAACTCAATAACTCGAATTAAAAGCTAGGCTAATGATAGCCATGAAACCACCATCAATTGCTGTAAAAACCCATCTGGTAAATAATGCCCTTTAGGGAAGGAAAACTGCTGTCCTTACCTGGTCTGGCCGACATGTAACAACAGACCCACAGCAATATGATTGACTCTTAATGCCCTCTGAGACGGCCTAGCAAGCCACTCAATTGTATCAAACTGCTACAAAGTTAACATGGATAGAGGATTGGTTAGTTTACAGGAAGCAGAGAGTAGGGATAAATGGAGTATTTTTGGGTTGGCAAGCTGTAACTAGTGGAGTGCCACAGGGATCAGTGCTGGGGCCCCAACCTATTTTACAATTTATATAAATGACTTGGATGAGGGGACCAATGTATGGTTACGAAGTTTGCTGATGACACAAAGATAGGTAGGAGAGGTAGGGAATGCAATAAAGAAGTAATAGGTTTTGCTACAGTTGTACAGGGCTTTGGTGAGACCACATCTGGAGTACTGTGTAGAGTTTTGGTCTCCTTATTTCAAAAAGGATACATTTGCATTGGAAGCAGTTCAGAGAAGATTCACTTGACTGATTCCTGGGATGAAGGGGTTATCTTATGAGGAAAGATTGGACAGGTTGGGCCTGTATCCATCAGAGTTTAGAAGAATAAGAGGTGATTTTATTGAAACATATATGATCTTGAAAGGCCTTGTCAGGGTGGATGCTGAGAGGATGTGTCCCCTTATGTGAGAGACTAGAACCAGGGGACACAGTATAAAAATAAGGGGTCTCCCATTTAAGATGGAGATGAGGAGAAATACTTTCTCTGAGAGTCGTTAGGCTGTGGCATTCGCTTCTCCAGAAAGCAGTGGAGGCAGGTCATTGAATATTTTTAAGGCTGAGTTAGATAGTGCAGTGTAGGCCTCAAACAGGTGTTGGGTCCTTTATTCGCATATGCACATATTTTGGCCTTTACCAATAGGAGGGGTGGTGCACTTCCAGCTCGTAATGAACTTTTGCTTCCGGCCTGCCGTATGGGAGACTTAGGATGCTGCTTAACACTTGAAAAATGTGACCGATTTCTAGGACTACATGTTCATTCTGCACCAATTTTGAAAGTGTCCAATAGTATGAATAAGGCATAAATGGAAAAAGTATGTTAACATTATGAGTTTTTTCATCTTAAATCTTTTGATCGAGCCACAATCTGAAACATTGACTTGGTCAGTGACTGCCCTCACAAATCCAACACGGTAACCTAATGTGTTTATTTCTAATGATACAGGCAGAGATGTTGTGTTTCTCCAGCAATTTCTATTTTCATTTCAGATCTCCTGCATCTGTAAATTCTTCCCCCCTTTTCTTTCAATTTCCTATCACAAGGAATTGCCAAGCCCCTGATTGGAAAGACATTTGCATGCTGGCAGACAGTGTTGGAACAAGGGACCCAGTCCTTGCTTCCCCAATACACAGAAGAAGTGGTCAAACCAGTTTAGTCACATGACTAACTCACTGTTGGAGTTTTTTTGAATTTGAACTTGCTACAAGAACTCAGAAAGCTGTTTGTTCCTGGATTGAGAACACCTCCCTCCTGTCTGCTCTCATCTCTTTCTCATGGAACTGAAGACCCATTGAAGACACGTGAACTCAAAGAGAAAAAGGTCTCCTACATGAACAAGGTTTAAGAAGAATACTGGGCCCCAACGAAAAGTAAGAGCTGTCTACAATCAAAGACGCTATGGTGAGCTGGAAACCCAGTAACAGTAACAAGAAACCCCTTCAGAGACTGCCTCAAACCTCTCTACTTTATTTTTCTTCTGCTCTTTTCTGTCCCTATTTGCATTTGACTATCACGTGTGCATGCTAGTGTGGGCACATCGTATATAGGTGTTAACCGAATTAGAATTCAAGTAAGTTTAATAAATCTCTTCTTTAAACCTAAGAAAACCTGGTGTGCTCACTTCTTTGCCTTATAATTGGAAAGTGGTGTACAAGGATTCACCCAGGGGGAGCTCAAAACACAGTGTTTTTAAAAATCAAACCTTGTTACAATAAGACCAGTAAAGGCAGTAAAAGACCCGTAGACACCTTTCACACTTGGTCATAACAGCCTTTTCACTGTATTAGCTATTTGTACATTCTGTTGTTCATCACCTCATTAAGATGATCCTTTATGTTATCTAACAGTTGCTATTTTTTCTATTAAGCAATTTGTAGATATCAGCTTGGCTCACTGGTAGCACACTCATCTGAGCCAGAGGGTTCAATCTTGAGCACATGATAAGTCAGGTATTTCAATACAGTACTGAGGGCATGTGCATTGGTAGAGGCGTGTACCTTTCAGATGAGATATTAAACTGAGGCCCTGCCAGTGTGTTCAGGTGGGTGTGGAAACTCCACTGGCACAATTTAGAGATCAAGGGAATTCTGCTGTTGTCCTGACAAGATTAATCTCTTGACCAACACCAGCAAAATGGATTATCGAGTCACTCATCTCTTGTGCTATTTATGTGACTTTGTGCAAATTGGCTGCAATGTATGCCTACATAATAGTGATTACAGTTCCAAAGTGTTATGGACAAGTAGGAAACGGTGTGGTGGCTTCCACTTTTCACCTCTCAACTGATAGCAGATAGTGTTTTTTAAAAGTTGTGTTTTAGTCCGAGTGTTAAAAAGTCAAATAAATAGACAAACGACAGGTTTTCTCGTAGGTTTGAAAAACAGTTAACTATTTATTTTAAAAAATACCCAAAATGTTTGCAACCTCACCCACTCATGCATTTACACACATGAAAAGACAGATTGGATGGTAGCATGTAATTAGTGTCCGATTGTCTTAAAGGGACTTCATTTTGAAACCTTCTTGGATTTCCAGGAGGAATTTTGAACAGCATTGCATGCCTGAATGTTCCTTGTCTTAGAAGTGATGAAGTGTCATAGACTCCTTTGGTTAAAACTCAGTCTGAAGTTGGTGGTTTAAGTCCTGGTTCAATTTCTCAGATGGGGAGTTTTCAATGTCACCTTGCACTCTCTCTTCCTCCGTAGTTTAAAGATGATGATGGCAAGGCTCCTTGCTTAGCTGGATTGATCTCATAGCTTCTCGGGCTGGAATAGCTTTCTGACCCACTCCCTCTGAGAAATCTCTCTTATTTTAAGAAAAACCCCTATCAGACTGGGTTTCGGTCAGGTAACTCAAGATGCTCTCATACAACGTGCTAGGATGTAGGGACCATTGTTACATACTGATTATCTTGACCTTGGCTTCGGAGGCAATCTGTCTGAAAAAGCCTTTGCTAGCCCAATTTTTGATGACAGGAGTCGTTAGCATGGAATGGGCGGTTTTACATATCAATATGCCTCCTCAAGGCAATTCCAGATGTTAATAATGGTCCTGTCTTCAACAGACAAACATGTTGATTGGCAGTACAGGAGGGGATCACCTGACCTAGGTAATGCATTTTGGAAGGTATAATGCAGGTGGGAGGTATACAGTAAATGGCAGAACCCTTAGGAGTATTGACAGGCTGAGAGATCTGGGCGTACAGGTCCACAGGTCACTGAAAGTGGCAACGCAGGTGGATAAGGTAGTCAAGAAGGCATTCGGCATGCTTGCCTTCATCGGTCGGGGCATAGAGTATAAAAATTGGCAAGTCATGTTGCAGCTGTACAGAACCTTAGTTAGGCCACACTTAGAATATTGCGTGCAATTCTGGTCGCCACACTACCAGAAGGACGTGGAGGTTTTGGAGCGGGTACAGAGGAGGTTTACCAGGATGTTGCCTGGTCTGGAGGGCATTAGCTATGAGGAGAGGTTGGAAAAACTCGGATTGTTTTCACTGGAACGACGGAGGTGTAGGGGCGACATGATAGAGGTTTACAAAGTTATGAGCGGCATGGACAGAGTGGATAGTCAGAAGCTTTTTCCCAGGGTGGAAGAGTCAGTTACTAGGGGACATAGGTTTAAGGTGCGAGGGGCAAAGTTTAGAGGGGATGTGCGAGGCAAGTTTTTTTACACAGAGGGTGGCGAGTGCCTGGAACTTGCTGCCAGGGGAGGTGGTGGAAGCAGATACCATAGCGACGTTTATGACACATTTTGACGAATATATGAATAGGAAGGGAATAGAGGGATATGGGCCCCGGAAGTGCAGAAGCTGTTAGTTTCGGCAGGCATCAAGATCGGCGCAGGCTTGGAGGGCCGAATGGCCTGTTCCTGTGCTGTACTGTTCTTTGACCTCTCCTTCCATGTTGCCAGATAGCAAAGTGTCCATTTTCTTGTAGCTTAGTTTAACAGTTTACTTTTATTTCATAATTCCTCCAGTTCATTCCATATTTCATCACTGTTCCCTCTGTGAGCGTGACACAAAGTAATTTATTGCTGGTGAAGCATTTAAGCATGCTACTGAGTGGCTTCATGCCTTAGTGGGGGGGGGCAAGTTCATGTGGGTCTAGCACCATTTAAAGCTAACCTGCACCTCTTAAAGGTGAGTTTCATTCTGGATGCAGCAGGTGCTGGAACTGGTTTCAGAGGAGTATCTGAGCAGTAAGATGGTTAGAAATTACACATGAGGCCAGCGAACATGCTCCAAAGTTCTTCAATGCAGCACTGGAGGCCTTGGTACAGGAGGTGGGCAGGAGGAGAGAGGTCCTCTTCCTTCAGGGAGCCAGGAGGTTCTCCAGACAGACACTAAGAAGGGATTGGGAGCAGTTAGTTGTCACAGTCTATGCCAACAGTCTAGCCCCAAGGACCTGGATGCAGTGCACGAAGAAATTTAGTGACCTCCCACGAGTGGTCAAGATTAGTGAATACATCTTCGATTGCCATATTCTTACAAATGAACCACTAGTCTCACACACTGTTCCATTCACTACATCCCTTTCACTCAGCTACTAACAGTACCTATCAAGAATGACTCAGACCTCACATTCATAGCCTCACCTCAACCTCACACCCACATCCTGCCCTCACTGCCAGTTATTCAACTATGATAGGCACATCACCCAAAAACATTGCACCACATTCACAGAGACAATACCCTCTCTCTTGCAGAACAGGGTGCCCATAACTGGATGCAGCAGCACCTAACTGGTGGGGGACAGGCATGGCTGCATTACTTCAAGCCCATAGAGGAGATGGCGGGGGCCATCATTGCAGCGGCCATGACAGAGGACATGGGCAGCTGTGGGGCTGAAACCATACAGGTTGATGCTATGTTCCTGCATAAATTTACCATCTCACATCTAACTTCCCCCTCATTCCCCCAATCTCTTCTGAATTACAAGCTGCAGATGATGTAAGCTTGCATCTCTTGCTCCCCTCCCCCCACCACCCAACTTTCATCACCCCAACCCTATCCATATGCCTTTATACTTTCAGATTCCCAAAAACTGCCACTTGCTCGAGCACTGATGCGGGAGCATGAAGTGCAAGAACAGCAGGATACTGATAAAGAAGGAACACCATCACTCAATCTCATACTCTCAGTCACCAGCTCAGATACTGGTACTGTGTGTACTTTAGAGGAAACACAGAGGGCGGGATTTGCACGTGGCGAGTCACTGGGCATGAGTGCTTGCTGCTGTGCTGCAATGGAAGCTGAGACACTGGCCATTGGGTGCTGCAGCATGATTGGATGCACAAGTGTGTGAATGGAGGTGGCCATCACCTCCAGGCTAGAATGGATGATCTTCAAGTTTTGCGCAAATCTGAATGCCAAGTTGGTGCTGGACTCCTGCATGCTCCTTGACATTGAACGCAGGCTTTCTGGCAGGCTGCCTAATGCACCAAGCATTTTGTTCTCTCTCTTCAGGTGCTATCCCTCTCTCCTTTAAATCTACCATCATCACCCCTCTTCTTAAAATAAACACTTGACCTCATTGTCCTTGCAAGCTACCACCCCAACTACAACCTCCCTTTCCTCTCCAACGTTCTTGAACGTGTTGTCGTCTCCCAAATCCGCACCCATCTTTCCTGGAACTCCATGTTTGAATGCCTCCAATCAGGTTTGCTCACCATCACAGCACCGAAATGGCTCTTACCAAAGTCACATATGACATCCTCTGTGACTGTGGCACAACAGCATAAGAAATAGGTGCAGGAGTGGACCACACGGCCTGTGGAGCCTGCTCTGCCATTCATTACGATCATGGCCGATCTTTAGCTTCAACTCCACTTTCCTGCCCGCTCCTCATATCCCTTGATTCCGAGAGACCAAACATCTGTCTATCTCAGCCTTAAATATATTCAACGATGGAGGATCCACAGGCTTTTCGGTAGAGAATTCCAAAGATTCACAACCCATTGACTGAAGAAATTTCTCCTCATCTTAGCCCTAAATGATCGGCTCCTTATGCTGAAACTGTATGCTTGTGTTCTAGATTCCCCAGCCAGGGGAAACAATCTCTGTGTCTACCCTGCCAAGCCCCTTCAGAATCTTGTATATTTCAATGAGCTCACCTCTCATTCTTCTAAACTCTAAAAAATATAAACCCAATTGCTCAGCCTCTCATCATAGGATAAACCCTCTCATCCCAGGGATCAATCTAGTGAACCTTCGCTGTACCAGCTCCAAGGTAAACTATCCCTCCCTGTCCCTCTCGACTTGTCTGCAGCTTTTGACATGGTTGACCACACCCTCCTCCTCTAATGCCTCTCCACTATTGTCCAGCTGGGTGGGACTGAAGTCACCTGGTTCTATGCTTATCTATATAATCATAGCCAGAGTATCATTTGCAATGGCTTCTCTTCCCACTCCTGCACCATTACCTCTGGTGTCCCACAGGATCTGTATTTGGCTCCCTCCTATTTCTAATCTACATGCTGCTCCTCTGTGACATCATTCAAAAACAGTGTTATGTTAGTTTCCACACGTATGCTGACGACACCTAGCTCTACCTCACCACCTCTCTCCACTCCTCCACTGTTGCTGTATTGTCAGACTGTTTAACCAACATCCAATATTGGATGAGCAGAAATTTCATCCAAGAAAATACTGGGAAGACTGAAGTCATTGTCTTCAATCCATGCTCCAAACTCTGTTCCATAGCTACTGACTCCATCTCTCTCACTGGCAACTGCAGAAGACTAAACAAGACTGTTCGCAATCTTGGTGCCATACTTGACCAGAGATGAACTTCCAACCACATATCCACGCCATCACTAAGACCGCATATTTCAACCTCTGCAACATTGCCCGACTTCACCGCTGTATCAGCTCATCTGCTGTAATCTTCATTCATGTTTTTGTTAGCTCTAGACTTGACTATTCTCTGCTGCACATGTCCTAACTCGTACCAAGTGCCGTTCACCTATCACCTGTGTGCTCGCTTACCTATATTAATTCCCGGTCAAGCAATGCCTTGATTTTAAAATTCTCATCCTTGTTTTCAAACCCCTCCATGACCTCAGCCCTCTCTATCTCTGTAATCTCCTCCAGCTCCACAATCTGCAGAGATATCTGTGCTCAGCTAATTCTGGCCTCTTGAGCTCCCCCAATTTTAATTCCTCTGCTGTTGGTGGCCATTCCTTCAGCTGCCCAGGCCCTAAGCTCTGGAATCCCTCCCTAAATCTCTCCAATTCTCTACCTCTCTTTCTTCCTTTTAGACACTCCTTAAAAGCTACTTCTTTTGCCCAAGTTTTCAGTCATTTGCCATAATATCGCCTTATGTAGCTCAGTGTCAAATTTTGCTTTATAACACTCCTGTGAAGGGCCTTGGGAGGTTTTATTACATTGAAGACACTGAATAAATTTAAGTTGCTGCTGTGGATGCCCATCAGCATTCTTCTGTATGAAAGCAAAATACTGCAGATGCTGGAAATCTGAAATAAACCGAGGAATCCCCCCACTGTGATTGACAGGGCCCTGGACCCTGTCCATCCTCTTTCCCACACTTCTGCTCTCACCTCCTCCCATCCTTCCCAGAACTATGGTAGGGTTCCCCTTGTCCACACCTTCCACCCCATCAGCCTCCGTATTCAATAGTTCATCATCGCCATTTTTGCCACCACCAGTATGATGCCACTGCTGACCACATCTTACCCTCCCCACCCCTTTCAGCATTCTGAAGGGACCATTCCCTTCGTAACACCCTGGTCCAGTCCTCTATCCTCACAACACCTCCACCTCTTCCCATGGCACCTTTCCATGCAAGCATAGGAGATGCAACACCTGCCCTTTTACCTCCTCTGTTCTAACCGTCCATGGACAAAAGAGCCGGATTCAAGAGGTAAGGTGAGAGTGACTGCCCTTGGCATCAAGGCAGCATTTGACAGAGTATGGCATCAAGGAGCCCTCGCAAAACTGGAGTCAATTGGAATCAGGGAGAAAACTCTCTGCTGGTTGGAGTCATACCTAGCACAAAGGAAGATGGTTGTGGTTGTTGGAAGTCAATCACCTCAGCTCCAGGACATCACTGCAGGAGTTCCTCAGGGTATTGTCCTGGGCCCAACCATCTTCAGCTGCTTCATCAATGACCTTCCTTCAATCATAAGGTCAGAAGTGGGGATGTTCGCTGATGATTGCACAATGTTCAGCGCCATTTGCGACTCTTCAGATACGGAAACAGTCTGTGTAGAAATGTAGCAAGACCTGGACAGTACCATGGCTTGGGCTGATCAATGGCAAGTAACATTTGTGCCACACAAGTGCTAGGCAATGACCATCTCAAACAAGAGCGAATCTAATCATCTCCCCTTGACATTCAATGGCATTACAATTGCTGAATCCCCCACTATCAACATCCTGGGGGTTACCATTGACCAGAAACTGAACTGGAGTAGCCATATAAATACCGTGGCTACAACAGCAGGTCAGAGGCTAGGAAAACTGTGGTGAGTAACTCATCTCCTGACTCCCCAAAGCCTGACCACCATCTACAAGGCACAAGTCAGGAGTGTGATGGAACACTCTCCACTTGCCTGGATGGGCGCAGCTCCAACAACACTCAAGAAGCTCGACACCATCCAGGACAAAGCAACCCACTTGATTGGCAACCCATCCACAAACATTCACTCCCACCACCACCGACGCACAGTGGCAGCAGTGTATACCTTCTACAAGATGCATTGCAGCAACGCACCAATCCCGCAACCTCTACCACCTAGAAGGACAAGGGTAGCAGAGGCATGGGAACGCCACCATCAGCAAGTTTCCCTCCATGCCACACACCATCCTGACTTGGAACTATATCGCCATTCCTTCACTGTCACGAGGTAAAAATCCTGGATCACTCTTCCTAACAGCACTGTTGGTGTACCTACTGCACATGGACTGCAGCAGTTCAAGAAGGCAGTTCTCAGGAGCAATTAGGGATGGGAAATAAATGTTGGCCTGGCCAACAATGCCCACATGTCCATAAAAAGATGAATTGAAAAAAGATAAAAGCCCCAAACACTCCTTCCAGGTGAAACAGTGATTTACGTGTACTTCTTTCAATTTAGTATACTGTATTCGCTGCTCAAAATGCAGTCTGCTCTACACTGGACAGACCAGACACAGATTGGGTGACCGATTCGCAGAACAGCTCTGTTCGGTCTGAAAGGATCACCCCCAAGTTTCCAGTCACCTGTCATTTTAATTCTCCAACTTGTTCCCACTCTGTCCTCGACCTCCCACAGTGTTCCAATGAAGCTTAACACAAGCTCGGGAAATAGCACCTCATCTTTTGATAAGGCATTTTGGAGCCTTCCAGACTCAAAACTGAATTCAACAATTTCAGACCGCAACCTTTGCCCTCATTTTGTTTCCTTTCTCTTTACTGATTTCGGTTTTAGTCTCTGGTTTTTCTCTTTTTCTGCTTTCAGACAACAGCCGTTCATCATTCTGCCATTCACACCTCCTCCAGACCCAACTTTTAATTCTTTACTTGTCTTATTGTCACTCCATTTGTCTTGCTCCACAAACCCTTTTGTCATTTAAGATCTCCTGCCTTCCACCTGATCACAGATATTCCCTTTTGTTCTATTCCCCCTCCCCCCTTTCACTTGCCCAATTACATCTTGCCCTCTAGCTAACTGGCACCTGTGTTAGCCTTGCCTGCACAGCACTTATGCCTGGTGTCTCACTGTGTGCATATTTAGCTTCTAATCTATCCTCAGATGCACGCAGTGCCAGTATCTGAGCTGGTGGTCATGAGTGTAAAATCAGTAATGATACTGTGTCTTCATCATGTGCCTGGCCAGGTTGTACCTCTTGGGTATCTGAAAGGAAAAATGCATAAGGATAAGGTTGTGGTGAGGGGAGGGGTGGGGGGGGGGGGGGGTGGTGGTAATAAGAGGTGCATGCTTACACCATCTGCAGCTTGTGAATCATAAGAAGTTGTGGGACGAGGAGGAAGTGGGCTGTGAGGAGGATTATGTATGAGGATACTGTCATCTTTGATAGATTCAGCACTGCCGCTGGCTTCAGCCTCCACAATGGGGCTGTTCCAATAATGGCCAGTACTGTCTCCTTCATGGGGGGGAGGGGGGGGGGGTGGTAACGATCTGCTAGCACGTCTGTTCCCTTCCAGTTAGCTCCTGCTGCCTCTGGTTGTTTGCCACCTGGTGCTGCAAGAGAGAAAGAAGTCTGTCAGTGAGTGTGGTGCAATCTCTCTGGATAATGTGGCTGTCATGCTTGAACAGCTGGTAGTGTGTGCAACCTGTGAGATGTGGGTGTGAGGCTTGCAGCAGTACTAAGTGTGAGAGGGTGAGGTGAAGCATATGAATATTAGTTATGTGTCCTGATTGATAGAGATTTTTGTTAGATGAGTGATGGGGGTGTGACTCATTGCGCAGTGGCAGAGGCTGGTGGTGCAGTTGGCTGGATATGGAATTTGAAGATGCATTCGCTGACCTTGATCACTCGTGTGAGGTCACTGAACTTCTTGTGGCACTGCATTCAGGTCCTTGGGGCTTAACTCCTGGCATTGACCACAATAACTATTTTCTCTCACTGCCTTTTCACCATTTGGCTGCAGGGCATTTGTTCCCTTATGGATACAGGACATCTGTCCTCCTTTCCACCTCCTCCACCATGGTTTTCAGTGCAGTGTCCGAAAACCTTGGAGCCTGTTCGCTACCATTTTGTGCTATTTCTCACCATTTCCCAGCAGAGATTCACTTCCATGATCCCCAGCACCTGCTTCAGCCACAATGCACCTCCTCTTTAAGAGATGCAGGCTAGGTTTAAGCATTGCCAGCTAGCCTTAAGCACTGCTAGTAAGTTATGATTTTGGGCCCCTTGCAGCCAATAAACTGCATGATTAGCGCTGACTGCAAGCAGAAATCATCATAATGAGCAGGCAGCACAAAGTTGACGTGCTGCCTGCATTTCAATCAACTTCCACGAGTTAATTGCACATTCTGATTCCTGTGCCTGTTTATGGGGTCTGTGCAATTTAGTCCCCTGACTGTCAAGACTACTTTTAAATATCAAATACCCTTGCTACCTATGCTCTCCAAGCTAGATATTATCAAAACATGAGTCAAATAAATGAGCACTGTACCAGGTTCACTTACTTATCTGTGCTGAACCAGTTTGCTCCTGTGAATTTCTATGTGGAGATTTTCCAACCTCAGTTGGACCAACAAGGGTGGACAACAAGTGGAGATAAGGCACTAGTTCAGATTGGGAGGTGTAAATATCAGAAGTGAGAGTCCCCTAATGTCCATGTACCAAGCTGCCCATTTTTCAGCAAAGCCATAGTATATGATGCAACAGGACTTCAAATACTGCAGCTGGAAGGTCACAAATTAACTCTTTTCTTGGTTCCTTTGTGGCCCAGAGAGCACGGTCATAATTTCCAGACAAAGTAATAAACTAAAAGGACTGAGTCCACAAGCATGCCGGAAAGAAAGAACTATTATTTATTTGCCTAAACGACATCTTTATTTGCTGTATTTGGTTACAATGCTGTGAAGTTTTGTTTCTATTCACCCTATGTTTCAGTACTCTTGCAGCTTAAATGCTTACTATTCTATTCATCTTAAGTATTTATATGTTTTAATTGTAAAATGACATTAAAATTCAAGGTAAAAGAACCAAAGTGTTTTAAAATGAACAGTAGCACTTGCTCTTGCAGGGGAATTAATTTTAAAGAAATGAACTGAAGTGGGAGAGGCTTCAATCTAATTAACACTCAAACAAGCTTTCAAAAATGCCTGAAGGAAACTATCAAAAATAAATGTGCTGTCAACAGAAGTCTTCAAACATCACAACTTTTTTGAATCTAGCAAAGATTAATCCTCAGCAAGTTAATCTTTAATGAACTGTTTTATTTGAAGAGAAAACATATCTGACAACTTCAATTTATCAGGTCTGCTTCTCTGACATCCAGACCTGACTTTTATAGGGCTTCCAATCCTTGATGAAAGTTAGAGTGAACCTATGCATATAATATTTAATCTCTTAAGAATTTCTACTTATACTTCAGCAACATGTAGTCTCTATAGACAAAAGAATATGAGGATTCAAATACTCCTGCAAGTTTTCTTGTAATTAATTGGTATGATTTTTTTTTTAAAGCAGGATTTCATCTTGTGGACAGACCAATATTCTGTCTCATGAAATCATCTCTATAAAAAAACTACAGCATCACATTCATTTATAAAGAATAAAACACAAATGAAATTAATCAATCAGGAACAGGAGAAAGAATGGCAGAAGAAATTTATTTACCAGATTCCCCTCGGTCTCCACGAATGATGTTCCATCGTCGTGCAATATCAATGTACAAAATATCGACGGATGCCATGGACAGGTTGCTGTTGCTGAGTTTACAGGTCCTACAATACACAAGAAATATGCATTGGGCACATAAATGCAGTCCTGAACATTTCATTAAGAAGTATTTCTCGATTGGTGCTACAAATTAAACAGCATTTCTTTTCCAGGCAATGAATGCTGAAGACTGAAACAATATATACATCTTCATCTGCACTGAGTACTGCCTTGAGTGCACAGAATGTAAAGTGGGAGTTTGGTGAATGAGGGAGTTCGGTGAGGAAGGCGCTCCTTTCTTTCTTTTTCTACCTTTTATCAGACTCCAGTAGCTGGCTCTTACTTCAGTACAAGGGAAGAAGCTGATTGGTGAGTAACTAGTAAGTTATTCTACTTATTCTAATTGTAATAAATAGTTTTTAAAGTTACATTATGGCAGAGCAACTCGCCAAGTGGAATGTACATCCTGCAACATGTGGGAAGTCATGGATGTACCATGTGTCCTAGACGAACACATCTGCAGGAAGTGTCACCAGCTGCAGAAGCTTGAGCTCCGGGTTTCAGAACTCAAACGTTGGCTGGAGGCACTGTTGTGCATCCGCAAGGTGGAGGACTATGTGGATAGCACGTTTAGGGAGGTCATACTGCAGGTTAGCAGCATGCAGGTAGAGAGGGAATGGGTGACCGCCAGGCAGTCTAAGAGAACCAGGCATGTAGTGCAGGAGTCCCCTGAGTCTATCTTGCTTGCTAATCGGTTTTCCATTTTGGATACTGGTGAGGGCGATGGTTCCTCAGGGAAGTGCAGCCAGAGCAAGGTCTGTGGCACCACGGGTGGCTCAGCTGCACAGGAATGGAGGAAGAAGAGTGGAAGAGCAATATTAATAGGGGATTCGATAGTCAGGGGGATCAGATAGGCGTTTCTGTGGCAGTAAAACGTGACTCCAGGATGCTGTGCTGCCTCCCTGGTGCCAGGGTCAAGGATGTCACGGAGCAGCTGTAGGACATCCTTCTGGGGGAGGGTGAACAGCCAGAGTTCGTGGTCCACATTGGTACCAATGACATAGGTAGGAAGAGGGAGGAGGTCCTGAAAGCAGACTTCAGGGAGTTAGGAAGGAAATTAAAAAGCAGGACTTCAAGAGCAGTAATCTCAGGATTACTCCCAGCACCACATGCTTGTGAGCATAGGAATAGGAAAATTGATTGATTGAACATGTGGCTGGAGAATTGGTGTAGGAAGGAGGGCATCAGATTTCTGAGGCATTGGGACCAGTTCTGGGGCAGGTGGGACCTGTACAAGATGGACAGGCTACACCTTAACAGGACCGGGACTAATATCCTCGCAGGGAGATTTGCTAGTGCTGCTGGAGAGGGTTTAAACTTGCTTGTCAGGGGGACAGGAACCTGAGGGGTAGTTCAAATTGGAAGGAAATAAAGCTGGTAACAGGAAGTAGAAACGTAGCAAGTGAAATTAGAAGGCAGATGAAACAAAGGCGAGCATCAACTAAGCTTAGAATGCAGAATAATGCCATAAAGACAAGATTAAGGGCACTGTACCTGAATGTAGGCAGCATTCGCAACAAGGTAGATGATTTAAAGGCACAAATAGGAGGTAAATGGGTATGTACTAATTGCCATTACGGAAATGTGGCTACAGGGTGACCAAGACTGGGAACTAAATATTCAAGGATATTCGACATTTAGGGAGGACAGGCAAAAAGGAAAAGGAGGTGATGTTGGTGGTGGAGGATCTCACATCAGAAGAACAAAATGTGGAATCTGTTTGGGTGGAGCTAAGAAACAGCAAGGGGCAGCAGACATTGGTAGGAGTTGTTTATAGGCCACCAAACCATAGTGGTAGTGTGGGGCATGGTATTAATCATGAGATGAAAGAAGCATATAGCTTGGGTAATACAGTAATCTGCATATAGACTGAATTAACCTAATGAGCACTAATGCTGTGGAGGACGAGTTTCTGGAGTGTATTAGGGATGGTTTTCTAGAGAGGTATGTTGAGGAACCGACTAGACAACAAGCTATTTTAGATCTAGTATTATGTAATGAGAAAGGGTTAATTAATAATTTTGTTGTAAAAGAACCTTTAGGGATGAGTGACCATAATATGACAGAATTTTACATTATGTTTGAAAGTGAGGTAGTTTAATCTGAAGCCAGGGTGTTAAATTTGAACAAAGAAAATTATTAAGGTACGAGG
The DNA here is from genome assembly GCF_036365525.1 of Heterodontus francisci. Classification (NCBI taxonomy): domain Eukaryota; kingdom Metazoa; phylum Chordata; class Chondrichthyes; order Heterodontiformes; family Heterodontidae; genus Heterodontus; species Heterodontus francisci. Next base: position 18,839,489 of record NC_090402.1, read on the forward strand.
GGAAAATTGGCTGAGATGGATTGGGAAAATACATTAAAAAGGTATGACAGTGCATTAACAATGGATAGTCTTTAAAGAATTATTACATAGTTTACAGCAACTATACATTCCTTCAAGGCGTATAAACTCAAAAGGAAAAGTCAGTCAACTGTGGCTAACAAAGGAAGTTGAGGATTGTATAAGACTAAAAGAAAAGGCCTATAAAGTTGCCAGAAATAGTCATAAACCTGAGGATTGGGAGGATTTTGGAGTACAGCAAAGGAGGATCAAGAAACTGATAAAGAAAGGGAGAATAGAATATGAATGCCAACTTGCAAAAAACATAGAAATGGACTGTAAAAGCTTCTATAGGTACGTAAAAAGGAAACGTTTGGCTAAGACAAATGTGGGTCCATTACAGGCAGAGGCAGGAGAATTTATAATGGAGAATAGAGGAATGGCAGAGAAGCTAAATGATTACTTTGTGTCTGTCTTCACTGAGGAAGATACAAGAAATCTCCCAGAATTAGAGATCTAAGGACTAGGGAGAATGAGAAAATTGGTATTAGTAAGAAGGTTGTATTGGAGAAATTAATGCGGCTGAAGGTTGACAAGTCCCTGCGATCTGATAGTCTACATACCAAAGTGTTGAAAAAGGTAGCTATGGAGATAATGGATGCATTGGTGATCATCTTCCAAAATTCTACAGACTCTGGAACGGTTCCTGCAGATTGGAAGGTAGCAAATGTCACCCCACTATTTAGGAACGGAGAGATAATGAGAAAACAGGGAACTACAGACCTATTAGCCATATATCAGTAATAGGGAAAATGCTAGAATTGATTCTAAAGGATGTGACAAATGGACACTTGGATAATAATGATCTGATTGGGCATAGTCAGCATGGATTTATGAATGGTAAATCACGTTTGATAAACCTGTTGGAGCTTTTTTGAGGATGTTACTAACAGAATTGATAAAGGGGAGTTGGTGGATGTAGTATACTTGGACTTTCAGAAGGCTTTTGATAAAGTCGCCCACAGGAGGTTGGTTAGCTAAATTAAAGCACATGGGATAGGAGGTAATATGCTGACATGGATTAAGGATTGGTTAACAGGCAGAAAATAGAGAGTAGGAATAAATGGATCATTCTCACATAGACAGGCTGTAACTAGTGGGTACCGCAAGGATCGGTACTTGGGCCCCAGCTGTTCACAATAAATATCAATGATTTGGAAGTGGGGAACAAATGTAATATTTCCAAGGTCGCGGATGACACAAAACTAGGTGGGAATGTGTGTTGTGAAGAAGATACAAAGAGGCTTCAAGGGGATTTGGACAGACTTATTGAGTGGGCAAGAATATGGCAGATGGAATATAATGTGGAAAAATGTGAGGTTATCCACTATAGTAGGAGGAGCAAATGTGCAGAGTATTTCTTAAATGGTGAGAGATTAACAAGGGAGCTGGATGTCCTCGTCAATAAGTCACTGAAAGTTAACATGCAGGTGCAGCAAGCAATTAGGAAGGCTAATGGTATGTTAGCCTTTATCACAAGAGGATTTGAGTACAGGAGTAGCGAAGTCTTGCTTCAATTGTCATGAACAGATGAGAACCAACTGTAAAATTGTGTTTTTGTGCACCTGGGTGTTATTGTCAACTGCTATTTTACACAGCATGTTTAAATTTTACTTCTGTGTTCCACTTGTTAAAATGGAGGAGTTGGGACAACTACTTGAAGGGGTCAAGTCACATGACCCAGAAGACACCCTTTTCAGCTTGCCTGGATTTGAAACAGTATCAGTTGAGGGAACAGCTCGTACAACTCCACAGCTGCCTTGAAGCTGCATCTGACTTCTCTGAGGCCTCTTAGCAAGAAAGTTAAAAAGAAGCCACAGTCTGCAAAACAGCAAGAAAATTAAAAAGACACAGTCTGCAAAACAGCAAGAAAACCTGCTCTCTGCTAGTTTTCTCTCCGTCAAAAAAGGTGACTTCATAAATCAAGTTGCCTCAATTTATCTCTGAGAGTGCAAGAAGAAGAAAGTGTAGGAGAAGAAATTTTTCCAACAGTTCCTACCCAACTCGGCATTTCCAGTCTGTTATCTCCAGTTCTGGACTTCCTGTTAATTAAAACAGATTCTAGTTTCAACTGAAACCCATGTTCGTTTGCAGTTAAGATATTTTTTTTTATTTAGTAAATGTGCTTGCCTTTTTATGCCTTTACCCTTGCCTTGTATGCTTGTGAGCATGCGTTGTGAAGTTAACCCCTTCCTGAGTTTAAGAGTGTGTGTTAATAAACCCTACTTCTTTGTTTTAACTTTAACAACAGTGTTGTTGCAGTCCTTTACAAATCAGGGTTGAAGGGAGGAAATATTCAATCATAATCTGTTTATGGACAGGTTGTTGGAAATAGGGAAATTTGTTTTAGAAAAAAAAATTAATTACTTGCTCATAACACAATTGTATAGAACCTTGATTAGACTGCATCTGGAATACTGTGTGCAGTTTTGGTCCCCTTACCTTATGAAGGATATTTTACTATAGAGGGAGTGCAACGAAGGTTCACCAGACTTGTTCCCGGGATGGCGGAACTGTCCTATGAAGAGAGACTGGGGAAACTGGGCCTGTATTCTCTAGAGCTTCAAAGAATGAGAGGTGATCTCATTGAAACCTACAAAATACTTAAAGTGAAAGACAGGGTAGATGCAGGTAAGACGTTTCCCCTGATTGGGGAGTCTAGAACCAGGGGACACAATTTAAAAATAAGGGGGAAGCCACTTAGGACAGAGATGAGGAGAAATTTCTTTATTCCGAGGGGTTGTGAATCTTTGGAATTCTCTACCCCAGGGGGCTGCGGAAGCTCAGTCATTGAGTATGTTTAAAGCAGAGATTGACAGATTTCTATACCAATGACAAAGAGATATGGGGATAGTGTGGGGAAAAAGGCATTGAAGTGGATGATCAGCCATGATCGTATTGAATGACGGATCAGGCTCGATGGGCTGAATGGCTTACTCCTGCTCCTATATTCCAAATATATTTGGTGAATTAAATACAAAGTCATTCCTGCTCCTTGGAGGAATGAGGTGGATACCGGGTCATAGCCTATAGTGTAGGTGGAAAACAGCAACCTCCTGTTAATTATAGACAAGATGAAACGTGGGGAAATGTTTTCCAAACCCATCAAACGGTGCTGTTTGCTAAAAATTACCACTTTAAACAACAGACACTTATGCAAAATATGTTTTGTTCAGTTATGGTGAATTTTATATACCATATATACTCATGTAAAAGTCGAATTTATGAGACCAATCTTATAGGCCAAAATCTAGGGGATTGAATTTTAAACAAGTAATAATTTCGAGTGTTGAAATCCATGTTCATTTTGAGTTCACAAAACATGAAACAAAAGCCCAAATGATATCAAAGAGTGACAGGTGCATGTTGGGGTGGGGCGGAAGAGTTGAGTCTGTGACTATTGACAAGACAGAACTCACAATAGGCCTACTCCCCCCTACCTCCCTAAGCACTGCCTCCGTCCTTTGCCCTCCACTGATTTGCCAGCCATTTTATTTTATTTTTTCCCATTTTTATTTTCATACTTTTATTAACAAAATAATAGCCACCATGGAGACAGATATAGTTAATGTACACTTATTTATTGTGTACTTGTTGTTCTTCCTTGATGCCATATTGACAAATTGTGGGGGTCCTTGCTATTTATACTAGTGTGTGATTAGAATGTTTTGTCTGCATTCTGGAAGTGTAGGGCTGCTATCCCTGAAAAACTAAGGTCGACTTTTACATGAGATATATAAAAAATTAAAGATTTTATGGCCAAAAGTCATGGGTCAACTTTAACACGAGATCAACTTTTACTCGAGTATATACAGTAATCTGGGTTCCTTTTCACATGGGCAATTGCTTACTAGAGAAGACTGCAGCTTCATTGTGAACACAGAGTCACTGAGGAACCTCTTAATTATGTAATATAATGAAATAAATTTTAAAAGTGTATTGATTCCCATGTGTTATTGAAAATAATATTTAGATCATTCATAATAAATCAGTTTTTCTGTTTCTGTTAGTGCCCTATTTCAAGTGGTATGTGGTAAAACGTCTTATGGCGCTTCACAGGAGTATAATCAAACAAAAATTGTCACTGAGGCAAAGTAGACATTCGTACAGGAGATGTAGGTTTGAAGAGGCATCTTAAAGGGAGAGAGGTTTACAGAGGGAACACCAGAGCTTAAGGCCTAGACATCTGATGGCACAGCCACCACTGGTAGGGCAAAGGAAGATAGGGACGCAAAGGAGACCAGAGTTGGAGGAACAGAGTGCTCTCAATGGGTTATATGTCTGGAGGTGGTTACAGAGATAGGGAGGAACAAGGGCATAAAACAATCAAAATGGGCGGCGCAGTGGTTAGCACCGCAGCCTCACAGCTCCAGCAACCCGGGTTCAATTCTGGGTACTGCCTGTGTGGAGTTTGCAAGTTCTCCCTGTGCCTGCGTGGGTTTCCTCCGGGTGCTCCGGTTTCCTCCCACAGCCAAAAGACTTGCAGGTTGATAGGTAAATTGGCCATTATAAATTGCCCCTAGTATAGGTAGGTGGTAGGGGAATATAGGGACAGGTGAGGACGTGGTAGGAATATGGGATTAGTGTAGGATTAGTATAAATGGGTGGTTAATGGTCGGCACAGACTCGGTGGGCCGAAGGGCCTGTTTCAGTGCTGTATCTCCAAATCTAAAAATAAATCTAAATGTAACAAATACCTCAACTTATAATTACAGAAAGATCTTCACCACCTGAACACTTACAGTAGTGCTGGCATTCATCTTCTTCTATTCATTCTTAGGATGTGGGTGTCACTGGCAAGGCCATAATTTATTGTCCATTACTAGTAGTCCTGAGAGTGGTTCGATGTAACTGAATGGCTTGCTAGGTCACTTCAGTGTTGAAGTGTGTGTGGGACTGGAGATACATTTAAGCCTGACCAGGTCAGGACAGTGTGTTTCCTTCCCTAAAGGATATTAGTTCATCATTTGGGCTAATAAATGGGACAAAAAAGTTGGGTCCAGAGAAGGTGTAAATGGCAATGACCGAAACATTACCAGTATATGCCATCTGAGGAAATGGGAGCAGTAGTTACGATCTGAAGTTGCTGAACTCAACGTTGAGGCTGGAAGGTTGTAAAACCCCCTATTAGAAAGATGAAGTACTGTTCCTCAAGCTTTTACTGCCTCCGTACTTGTGTATAAACTGTTAAATCTCTAACTTCTTCCAGTTCTGATGGACCATTGGCCTGAAAAGTTAACTCGGGTTTCTCTCTCCATAGATGCTGCCTGACCATGTTTCCTGCATTTTCTGTTTTTATTTTAGATTTCTAGCAGCCACAGTATTTTGCTTCTATATAAATGCAAGTTGTTGTTGCTGTCAAATTTTCCATGAGCAATTTTTAAACTGATGATGGAATGGGACTAAATTGGTCATTAATTATCACCACATGTGTGTGATATCTGCACCAATTATGAATAATTGTTTTTCAAGAAAGTTTGGTTTGAATTTCAGTGAGGTAGGATTATTGGGTAAAAGGCATTTATTATGGTCCCGAGAAACTAGCAAGTTTTTCAGTTCCTTATGTGACACTACCTAAAGAAACACTGGTCATCCATGAATGTGTAATTGTTTATATTCTCATCAGAAATGAAAATGTAATTAGTGTGTTTTTATGTGTAATCTATCCAAAAAATTAAATGGAGTTTTTTTTGTGATTTTGGCGATGGTTTTTGAATATAACTTGATAGCAGTGTAGACCGTAAATCTAGATTACTGATCAGATGGATTGCTATGGATCTTTGACATATTGATGTGCTATAAATCATGTTTCCCTTTATTGCTGGTGCGCTTTGTTACATTGGAATGATATTTTCCCATATCAAGTGAAAGATTCTGCAAATATTGTGAACAAGTTGTTAAACATTTTGCTAGTAAATAAAAGTCCTCATTTTATGTCTGATATACACCAGAGGAAAATAAAATGTGATGCTAAGGCTGAAACAGTGTGAATTCACTGACCTGATGAAGGTCCGAAACCCTGTTGGACCAAGTTTCATAGTTCCTTTAATGCCCAGGAATCTAATAAACAGTAGTGCAATACGTTCCACAATCAGCAGGTAGCTGAAGTGTCTGGAATATTTAGGAAAGACTTGCTTCAGGCAGAGGGGAGAACAGTTCTGTTCTTTTCTAGACAGGGACTCGGCCACGTCTTGTGCTTCAGCTTCGATTATCTCCTCTTTGTCGCTTTCTGAATATTCAGTTGGGTATGATCTATTATGTGGGAAAATAAAGTATAGATGTATAATTGGATCGCAGCTTTTATTAGCTTCCTTTAGTACCGAGTTTCTAGTGCAACTTATCAATTCTAGTTTACAACATTTAAGCTTCGCATATTACATCTTTTAAGGCAAAATTGAATATATGTAGATCTATCAGAGATAAAACTGATTTCTTATTGTGCAATGTGAAGTAACTTAAGACAACATTCAGGGACAAAGGTCCCAATATTGACAAGAGCAGATTGCGTCAGCAGAGGAGGGTCGGAGTTCCCACATGGTGTGAAGTTTTTCTCAACTATGTAACTATTATACTTGAAGGATCCCTGCCTGGATGTTGACCTGATTGATAGGCATGGCTGCAGTCAGGCAGGGAACACTCTGGAGTAGGCCTTGGCCGCAGGCAGGGAACCTGCAGCTGCTACTGGGAGAGTTGGGGGGTTGGGGGTGGTGGTAGTGTGGTTGTGGGGGGGGGGTTCCAATACCCAAACCTGGGAAGGAGGGTTTTGATCCCCTGCCCCAGGGGTTTTTGTATGTACAGGTGGAGGGAGCTTGGAGATCTGGGGGAAGGACTTTTGTTCCCCCTGAACAAGTAGTCCTCTAAAGGCACTTACCTTCTCCCAGCAGCTGTACTCCCCCACCTTTCATCTGCTGGGCTTCCTGAGGCCTAGGAAACCTAGACAGCCAAGCAATTTAAATCAGAAACTGCCAGCTTTACTAAAATACTTAAATTGCCGATTTGCCTCTTTGGAGCAGGTTTGCTGTCCATCCCCTGTCCTGCTTCCTTAAACTTGGAAGTGGGCAGGTTGGGGTCGGGTTTGAGATTTTAAAAATCTCACCCGGCTTTAACCAACCCATTTTTGGAGGTTAAAATTCAGCCCAAAATGTAGAAACGGCATAGTTTCACAATCTAATAAAAAATCAGTAGCAGTGTTGAGAACTTGACTCTTCAGTATTTCAGATGCAAAATGACCCAATTAAAAAATCAGGAAGGTAGGGTTAAGAAGGGAAATCAGGCAAAAGTTTGAGAGAGTAGATATTCCTGTTATTGCATGTGGACTAATTTAATTTAAATTCATGATAAAATTGGATAAGCTCCATTACAATCATGTTATTTTTCTCTGTTTCGTGTCCAGTTAATCAAATATATCCAAACATGGGCCGGAATTTTCTGTTAGGTGACAGGCCCTGCCCACCAGTCGAAAAGTTGGTGGTGAGCCCACTTCTGCCGGGCCTGGGGAGCCAGGCCAGGATTTTTCACTCCCCAGGCCCTCAATTGGTCTTGGGCAGGGCATCCACCTCCTGGAGGCAGGAAGTCCTGCCTAATGGAGCTGCTGGCCAATCAGCGGGCCAGCATTACCACCGGGGCTATGGTCAACCATCGGAGGCAAGAGGAAGGATGGCTGGGAAAGGAGTTACGTTTTTAAGGGCCTCGCCAGGAACAATCAGCCAGGCCTTGATGAGGCAAGGGGGATTGCTTGGGGTTGGGAAGTGTTGTGTGTTGGGGGCAGTTGGGGTTTCGGGGCAGCCCTCTGTGGGGCACAGGTGTCCAATCAGGAGGCCCCCCCCCCACCCCCAGCCTGCAAGAAGGCTGCCTGATTTTACCAGATGGGGTTCTTGGGGCCTTCTTGAGGGTAAAATACCCGCGGTGGTGGGATGAGGCCCTTAAGTGGCAGTTAGTTGGCCACTTAAGGGCCTTGATTGGCCTGGGGAAGGCAGGCCATTTTATGCCACTGTGGCCCCGCTTAAATTGCAGCGAGGGCGGGAGGAGAGGGTGCCAGGAACAGCCCCCCCACTCAATTTTACACCGACCCCCCCCCACCCCCCCACCAGCCTGCTCGTTGGGGGGCTGTAAAATTCCGGCCATGGTCTTAAAGGATTGGTACCAAGGAACACTAGAGAAGTAGACAATATAAATGGATTCAAGAAGGTAATTAGATGTTTTTCTGGATGTAAGGAAATGGTTAATCAGACAGTCTTGAAGCCTGCTAATGTTATATTATTGATTTAATGCAATAATGTTATCTTTTAGCTTTGCCTGTTAGATGCAGAGGCCACTGAACTGTTGAATTAATACTGACCTTAAAGCAATAGTTAGTTACACAATAAATTTAACTAAAAGACATTAATTAGTTGATAACAAGCTCTCTAGAAGGGATTGCATCATCCTCTTCAGAAGCTGGAGATCGGTATGAAATCATGTTAGATAATAAAGTTGTGCAGCGTACAGGTCTAAAGAAAAAGAACTTGTTAAACTAAAGTATTGCAGAGGCACAGAACAGGCACACGCTCCACTTATTGAAGAGGCCTTGAAGCCTTACTTGAAGGTAACAACTACCTGAGAAAAGAACCATCTGAAAAGTTGGGGAATATGGATCTATGATTTAGTTATTGTGTCCTTGCAGCCAATGTTGAATGATAAGTATGTAATGTGAAACAAGCAAATTGTTACGTAGCAGACTTGGAAAAAAGGTATAAAAAGCAGGTGTTGGAGCAGATACTTCGGAATTCGATTAAGGTCTAACAAATTAAGTACACCGAGCTTGGAAGTGAAACGTGATTTGAATTTCCCAGCAAAAACTAGCACGATTTTCTCCAAAATGCTGCTGTTTAGTCTATGTTTAATTATTGTTTGTAATAATTATTATTGTATGCTGAATAAATCTGTGACATATGACATTTAATGCTGTAAACCCTATTATTTTGAGGAATAACATAAGTAAAAACACCTCTCCTCCAAAATGGAGACAGAACTAGGTTATAAGAGCTAATGGTGAGAATGTACGTCAGTGGAATTGAGATATATATATCATCAGCAGGGGGCCCATGCGTGCTGCTAAGACTGCAGTCCATTCACAAAATGTCCTAGAAGTACCGCAATAATTGGCTTAACTATCTGCCCGCCATCACTGGGCGTGTTGTTGATGCGCACCTGCCTCCGGGAAAAGTGCTGGCTCAACACTTTCATGCTAAAATTCCACACCTGCCCTCTGCCTCCAAAGCTGCTTCCCTGGGACTGGGAAAATTCTGGCCTGCATGTCTCAGTGACAATTCTTCAATCTAATTGGTTGAGGAGTCACACTATTGCTTGCCCTGCTCACACACTTCCCAGATCTCCTGTAGAGGGTGCTGTGCTGAAATTGATCTCTAATTACAGTAAGCTTTCACACAAAAGCCCACGAAAAATTTGTGGGCAGCTGCAAGCATAATGAACGGTGAGTGTTGTTCCTTCACTGGTGACTGCAAAATTTGGCCATTATTGAGAATGAGAGATTACAGAAAGGATAACACCTGCTGCAGGTGCATGTTATACACAAGACTTTTAATAAATCACTGTTAGCACTGGATATTTTAAAATAAATACAGAATATTAAGTTGATTTAGTTTTGAAAATATCATACCAATTTCCCCTCTCCACCTTCACGCTACTATTGCATCACTCACCTTTCCTATGGTCTAAGTGATTTGTGCTCCATTATTGATACTTGCCAACTGGATGTTAAATGCTGTAAGGTGTACATCCAGAAAAGCTCTTGCTTCAATTTCTCTCCATTTCTGCTTGTAGGGAAGTACCCGCTCTCCTGTGAGCTTCCATCCTAATGCACTGCCAAGACTGTAAACTTAGCCTGTGGGAACTTGCATCCCACTACTCTAATAAAGTTGAGGGGCAGAAACTGTGCCACTAATAAGCAACTGCTGATCCTACCCAATTTTAATTATTCCTGTTCCATAAGCAAAGTGATTTTTTTTCTTTCAGACTGGCTTTCTACCTGCAGAGGGTGGTAAGAAACTGTAGAATATTTCATATAAAATTGACTCAGTGGCAGGAAACATAGGGTAAATTGTTGACGGGTGTTTTAGCGACTGGAGGGCTGTTTCCAGTGGCATTCTGCAGGGCTCAGTACTGGGTCCCCTGCTTTTTGTGGTATATATTAACGATTTGGATGTAAATGTAGGGGGCGTGATCAAGAAGTTTGCAGACGACACAAAGATTGGATGTGTGGTCGATAGTGAGGAAGATAGCTGTAGGCTGCAAGAAGATATTGATGGTCTGGTCAGATGGGCAGAAAAGTGGCAAATGGAATTCAACCCAGAGAAGTGTGAGGTGATGCATTTGGGGAGGTCAAACAAGGCAAAGGAATATACGATTAATGGGAAAATACTGAGAGTTGTAGAGGAAGTAAGGGACTTTGGAGTGAATGTCCACAGATCCCTGAAGGTAGCAGGACAGGTTGATAAGGTGGCTAAGAAGGCATATGGAAGCCTTTCCTTTATTAGCCGAGGTATAGAATATAAGAGCAGGGAGGTTATGCTGGAACTATATAACTCATTGGTTAGGCCACAACTTGAGTACTGTGTGCAGTTCTGGTCCCCTCATTACAGAAAGGATATAATTACACTATAGAGGGTACAGAGGAGATTTACGAGGATTTTGCCAGGACTGGAAAAATGCAGCTATGAGGAAAGATTGGATAGGCTGGGGCTGTTCTCCTTGGAACAGAGAAGGCTGAGGGGAGATGTGATTGAAATATACAAAATGTTGAGGGGCCTGGAAAGGTGGAGGTGAAGGGTCTATTCACCTTAGCAGAGAAGTCAGTGACGAGGGGGCATGGATTTAAAGTGATTGGTAGAAAAATTAGAGGAGAGATGAGGAAAAATGTTTTCACCCAGAGGGCGCTGGGGGTCTGGAACTCACTGCCTGAAAGGAGTCTGGATATGCACCTTAAGTGCTATAATCTGCAGGGCTACAGACCAAATGCAGAAAGGTGGGATTAGAACAGGTGGATCGTTTTTTCGCCGGCACAGACACGATGGGCCAATGTGGCCTCTTTCTGTGCCTTAAACTTTCTAATGATTCTATGATTCACAAGAATTTCTTTCTATCAGGGATTGATTTATGCATGAAAGCTAGTGATAAGTCACTGTATATCTCAAGTGAGAGTATAAAATACTCACTGAAGTTATGTAAAACCATAACTGTAAAAAAACTAGGATCCCAATATTCCTTCATGGATTACAGCATTAAACACGGAATAACAGGATGCAGACATACTGGGGATGCAAATCACAAATTCTGCTTGTGGTTGGAAAGCTGTCTGGCATACCTAAGAAAATCCACTGGCATGTTGCTAGGCAACAACTATTACATTTGAAGCCTGATTTTTACAATCAACAAATATAAAGATGCCTTTCTTTCTTCCCCTTCCTGTTTTCTTCCTTTGTCTTCTTCTGAAAATGATGTATAGTGGGGTACAGAGAGAAGGTGCCATCATATGAACCTGGATAGTGAGCACTGGCAGGCTTATCAACCATAGGTCAAGCTATACATTTTTCATGTGACTTTTGGTCATTACACATCAGAAAAGACAAGCTTCATAGTTATATGTGGACTTCATAAAATATAAAACAATTATTTCTCCTGTGATGCTTTCATCAGGTTAGTTATGACTGTGTACAGTTCTGGTCACCACACTATAGAAAGGATGTGAATGCACTGGAGAGAGTGCAGAGGACATTCACCAGGATGTTACCTGGACTGGAGCATTTCAGCTACGAATGACTGGATAGGCTAGGGTTGTTTTCCTTAGAGCAGAGAAGGCTGAAGGGGGACATGATTGAGGTATACAAAATTATGAGGGGCAAAGATAGGGTAGATAGGAAGAAACTTTTTCCCATAGCGGAGGTGTCAATAACCAGGGGGCATAGATTTAAAGTAAGGGGCAGGCGGTTTAGAGGGGATTTGAGGAAAAATGTTTTCACCCAGAGGGTGGTTGGAATCTGGAACACACTGCCTGAAGGGGTGCTACAGGCAGGTACCCAGACAACATTTAGTGAGTATTTAGATGAGCACTTGAAATGCCATAGCATACAAGGCCATGGGCCAAGTGCTGGAAAAAGGGATTAGAATAGGTGCTTGATGGCCGGCATGGACACGATGGGCCAAAGGGCCTGTTTCTGTGCTGTATAACTCTACGACTCTATGACTCTAACTAAATAAGCCATAACAGCTACAAAGACTATATGAAAGTTATATAGACTGGTCAATCAGCAATACAAACTACCGTAACAGGCATCCAATCTACAAGGTCTACAGAATAGCTTTGAAATTAAACCTTCCCCAATATAGTATTTCTTCATTCATGCTAGTTACTAAAGTGGAAAGAAACCTCAAGGCAACTGTTGTTTGTTCAGGGAATTACTTGCTCAAAGTATTCCAAAACTTTAAGGGGCAGATGTTGCTACATTCCTGGAAGACGTCCAATGTAAGATCTATACTTGCTTTTCAGCGTTGTCCTCAATTGGTTTTACATTATTGGTGTTTAAAGTAATTGCTTACTGTAGATCAAATATTCTACATGCTTTGAAAAAACTGCAGCCAGGTTGCAAAGAAAATTCTCTTTAGGATTTTGGACATGTAAACACTTTACCTTAACTTTCATATAAAGATTCTTTTGTTCCAGGGCATTCTGTTTCATTTGCATGATATTTTCCCCCAAACAGCTGAATCAAACATATGATCAACAACTTCATGAGCTTCTGGTAAAGTACTTCATAGTCAGTTAGCATTTGCATCAATAAGACACAAGATCATTTAGTGCATCCAAATCTGTTGTTGTGTCATCCAAAGAACACAAATCACTAATCTTATGGATAGCACTCGCTCTATTCTTTACATCAGCTAAAGCCTCCAGGCTAGTCTCAAAGTGTTCCCTGTTAAAAAAAAAAGAAGCTGCTTTAATGCTATTAATGCTTTAATTTGGATTTCAGCAGATTAGTAACCATGAACCAGGACCTATGTTTACTCTGTTAAATTTGGCTCTCTTATCCAAGATAGAGACTCACGGACCGGGATTATGCAGGTAGACCAGAGGTCCCGCTGCTGGGAAGGGAAGCTGGCGATGCTTCCGCTTCTGAGGTCTGCAACCGGTAGGAAGCAATATTGAGCGGGCCAGCCAATTAATTGCTGGCAGGCAGGGAGGTCTACCCTTGTCGGGGAACGGAGGTGGGTAGAGTGGGGCGGGGAGCAGCTGAAGCGGTGGATGTGGCGTCAGTGCTGGTGCCATATTTAAAGGGCAGCCCTCCTAGTCACTGTTGCCTGTGAACACCCTGCAGTACTCCTAGTTGCTAGTGCCTGTGAACACCCTGCGACCCTACTAGTCGCTAGTGTCTGTGAACACCCTGCAGCCCTCCTAGTCGCTGGTGCCTGTGAACACCCTGCAGCCCTCCTAGTCGCTGGTGCCTGTGAACACCCTGCAGCCCTCCTAGTTGTTGGTGCCTGGAGAAAGCTGCTGCCTTCAAATGAGCCTAATGCCTTCTGTCTTAGAGGGCCCTGCTCCCATCAATAGCAACCCCACTGAAGGCCTGAGGAAGGAAACTCATCGGAAGGCATGGCAGAAGGAAGATCCAGGATGGCCTCGTGGTTCAGTGCAGCCTCCCGGCAGACTCTCCTCCAGGCTGCTCAGGAAAGGTAGGAGGTCCTTTTGCTCAAGGCCAGGAGGAGGAGACTGGGCTGCCTGACCAAGCAAGCTTGCACCGAGGTAGCATAGGCAGTTAGCAGCCTTGGAGTCATCCATAGAACTTGGCTGCAGTGCCGCAAGCGGGTGAATGACCCTTTACTTTGGGGCTTACAGGTGGCAACGTCGGAGGTCGAGATTGGTGGAAAGGGAATTCCCACCCATTTGGTGGCAATGGGGTCAGGCAGCAGCATATCCTGTTAGAGGCATGGCTGCATCCTTTCATTGAGTGATCATCTGTCAGTAGTGGCAAGGTTGCTCCAGAGTGGCCCCATGCAGGAGGCATTAGTGTGCCCCCATCATGGACAGCTAGGCTGCCACCAGCTTAGGCATTGTTCTTGTATTTGCTGGGCAACTATCATTGTTCATCTTTGTGCCTGCAGGAAAAGAGAGCTCTGAATGCTAAGGAAAGGGATGCATCAGCAGTAGTGTTCCCTTCCTGGTCATCCTAACACCAATGGACGAGGTGGCTCTGGAATTGGCAGGCCAGTATGCCAGCTGCTCCATCGCACATGGATAGACCAGAGTGTGTTCATAAGAGAGTGAGTATCCTCACTGATTGGCACAAGATCGCCATTGGCTACCATGAGGCATGGTGATCCAATGTCCTCCACGGGATACATGGATTTTCACATGTTCCAGTTGGAAGGACATGGTGGGAAGTGCAGAACCCTTTAATCGATCTTCTCTTTTATGCAGGTCATCAACAAGAGCAGAGTGCTGATGTAACTGGGGGACAGCCACCAACCTCTGAGGAGGAGGAGGGGTCCTCAGAGGATGCACCCTCCACCAGCGCAGATACTCTCACTTCAGTTTGCATCCACTGGCATTTAGATTTGGGGTCACAACCTGGTGAAGGCATAACAGATGCACCCAAGCAGCTGACAGAAGCTGTGACAGCTGAGGCCACTGATACTAGGAGGAGTGTTGGAGGGCACGGTGATGCTGAGTCCCAAGCTGATGACGTGCCTCTGGAGTTGGAAGATACTGGAGGTACAATGTGAGGTGCGTGAAGATCTGGCGGAACTTTCAGAGGGTATGCGCACCCTGGCTCAGACAGTGGAGGAGTCCATCCAGGCCATGAGTGCTGCCAATTTCCTCTCATCTGCATGCTTGGCTTCCTCCATCAAGAGATTGCGACTCTCATGGACAGTTGGATCCACCAAACCACTCAGTGGATGCAGGAGGTAGCACAGAACTGCATATCACTGCCGAGTCCATGTGCCTTGTGCATCAATGACTGGGCGAGAGGGAAACAAGGCGCCTGGTCCTCTGACTACTTTAGGTCAGCAGGGACGTGCGTGTGTCTTGTGAGGGAGCAGAAGTGGCCACCTTCCACATCTGGGGGCTTCTCTCAGGGTGCTTCTGTTGTGGACAGCGGCTCCTCAGCCCCTCTGCCATTGACACCAGCACATCAAATAACCGAGATGACAGAGGAGGCTTCTGCACCTGTGCAGGAGCCCCTCAGCATGCTGGGACTTCCAGGCCTCATGCAGCCAGAGGGCGGCCGCCAAGGTCATCCCAAGCCACGGAACAGCAAGGTCAGCAGTCCACCTCAGCTGGCAGCACAGGGGAGCACCTCATATGACCGCATGCAACAGAGTTAGCAACAGCAAATAGATGCACTTGGGGTTCACCAGTGAGAGCATTGTTAAAGATTTACTGTTTCAGTCTATTTTTATGGGTTTGCTGATAGCTACTTTCCATTACTTTCAGCCCTTTGGGATATCAGGAGTACCGTGGCTTGCCCCAAGGGCTGGTTGGGAGGTGCCATTCCGTGTGCGGTCCTCGCTTTCCCCATGCCGGAGATCAAGGTGTCACTGGGCACAGGGCAAGGGGATAGAAAATGAAGCAGATGGCAACAGTGCAGCAGATAGGCAACACTCTATTGGAATGGAAGGATTAGGTAGCAAGGGTCATCTAACAAGCTCCAGAATTATCACATCCTGAGCTTTCCTTGAGCCTATCTCATGGTGCCTTTGCTGTGGTCCATCATGATGCATCACCTGGTCAGCAGCTTTCTGCACATCTTCATCATCTGAGGAAGCATCGTGCTTCATTATATCCTCATTGTTTGATTGCTTTCCCCTCTGTAGAGCCAGGTTGTGCAGTGCATAGCAGACCATCACGATATGCGTGACCCTTCCTGGGACATACTGAAGGGCGCCACCGGATCGATCCAGACACCTGAATTGCATCTTCAGTGAACCAATGGCCTGCTCGGTGGCTGCTCGGATTGCCCCGCAGCTTTCATTGTACCTCTCCTCTGTATACGTGCTTGGGATCCTCACAGGAGTAAGTAGCCATCTCTTTAGTGAGTAGCCCTGGTCTCCCAGAATCCATCCTTGAAGGCGACCTGGGTGCACCTAGGACTACCTTAGTAAGTAGGCATCCTGGCTGCTTCCCGGGAACCATGCACACACCTGCAGGATACATTTGCGGTGGTTGCAGACCAGTTGCACATTTAGTGAGTGTCCGTGGTGTTGAGAAGGATGGGTCTGGCTGAATTGCCACGGAACGCTCCATTTAGTTGGACCATGCCATACCACCTATCCTTTGTGGAAAAGTTTGTGCAGAAAAACACCTCTGACCACCAATCCATCAGGCAGTGGTCCGCACGGAATGTCCTCAAAGCCCTGTGGGAAAAGGAGATGGTGGATGCTGTCAGATAGTTCCCCAAGCAGACTGTCAAGTTCATTTGGCAGAATGCCTCATCGCCAGAACTTTCAAACAAGCACCAAGATGTAGTTTGGCTGGTGGTAAGACGGGCCCTCCTAGTCAGATCCTTCCTGCAAGCCACCGTACACTGCCCTCGAGGTGGCTGTGGTGGGGAAGAAACTGTTGCCCACCTCCTTCTGGACTGTGCCTATGCAAAGTAGGTGTGGAAAGAGATGCAGTGGTTTTTGTCGAGGTTCATCCTGAGCAGCTCCGTAACACAGGAGTCTGTGCTCTACGGGCTGTTCCCAGGGGTGCACACAGAGATAAACATCAACTGTTGCTGGAGGACCATCAACTCAGTGAAGGACGCACTTTGGTCTGCCTGAAGCCTGCTGGTCTATCCAGAGAAATAAGTTGTCCACAACCGAGTGTTGCAGAGTGGCACATTCCAAGGTCCAGGACTACATGCTGAGGGACGCACTAAAGCTTGGGGCAGCCACTGCAAAGGCTCAATGGGGAAAGGCCACTGTTTAAGGTCCTCCCGCCATAGTGAAGCAAGGTGCTGGAACCGTGGTAAAACCCCTCAGGCTGTATGCACCAAAATTTTTTTACTGTGTAATGCCAATTTAAAATGGAATGGTAAGAATTGTGAGGTACTTCATGTTTTTCTGTATCGAAGAAATCTGATCTCTGTTGTGCTTTCCGAAGTGTGAAATGTGAGCTGTATTGAACTGTTTCATAATGTATTTTTTCAAATTTTTATGAATAAAGTATATTTTTGGAAAAGAAAATGTAGTGAGTAGAATCTCTTCCTGTTGATGAAGGCCACTGGCTGGCCTGCGGGAGCCTTGATGGCTACATGCGGGCAGTTGATCACACCCTGCCCCTAGGGAAATGCTGCGATGGCCCTGAACCCAATGACTCTCTCAGCTTGATTGTCTGGATTGGTGTGCAAATGGATGTATTGGCTGGCCCTCTTAAAGAGGGCATCGATCACCCCTTGATGCATCGCAGACTGGGAGATCCCATAGCTGTCTCCAGTAGGTTCCTGGCATGAACTGGAGGTGTAGATGTTTAGTGCCACTGGCATTGGGTGGCCACCACCACCACTAGTCACATCCTGCCAATTAGAGTCCCTGCCCATTATCCCTACTCTCAAACTCCTGCCAGTCACTTTCCTAACCAGGTCAATAACTTATCTTCAATTCCATGAGCTTCAACTTTAGCTAACAGTCTCGTATGAGGGACTTTATCAAATGCCTTCTGGAAATCCATATAAATAACATCCACATACATTCTTCTGTGAACTACTTTATTCACCTCTTCAAAAAATTCAATTACGTTCATCAAGTGTGACTTACCCTTTACAAATCCATGCTGGCTCTTCACTATACCCTCAATTATAGACTCAAGTAATTACCTGGCAACTGATAAGCTAATTGATCTATAACTCCCTGGTTTCCCTCTCTCACCTTGCTTCAATAGCGAAGCGACTTGTGCAATTTTCCAATCTAAAGGAATGGTGCCCAAATCGAGAGAACATTGAAAAATTATAGTTAGGGCATCTATAATTTCTCAGCTATTTCCTTTAAAACTCTAGGATGGAAAACATCTAGTCCTGGGGATTTGTCACTCTTTTGTGCCATTATTTTTTTCATTCTTGTTATTTTGCCTATGTTAATTTTGACAGGTCCCCTTGTCTGATTGAATATTATCTTCCTTAGGATACCTGGCATGCTATCCTCTTCCTCTACTGCAAATACAGACGCAAAGTAATTATTCAACATGTCTGCCATTTCCTTATTTTCGTTGATAATATCACTGTTATCAGTTTTCAAGGTGTTCACATTGCTCCTGACTACCTTCTTATAACTAAAATAATTGTTTTATGTTGATTTTGATATCGGTTACAAGTTTCTTTTCATGCTCCCTTTTTGTAGCTCTTACTATCTGTTTTGTATTGCTGAAAAAAGAAACATGCTGTTGAAGCTTTCTGTATTGCACTCATCAGCACAGACGCAAGAATGACAAATTTCAAAGGGAGTAACAATTTATATTGCATGAGAATAGGGTGCTGATTTTTTGGCAAGTTGACTCTGATTGGTCAAGTCATTGTCATGGAGAATGCACCAGGGAACAAATGCCCCCACACTTTTTAATTCAAAAAAGGTACAACGCCTGGACAAGTTCCTTTTGCCTACAGAGGATAGGTACCTCTGTATGAATATATGTAGTTTCTAGCAAGCGTAAGTGAGCCACATCGTGAGCCTGACTTAAATTGGTTGTTAGTGTAATTTTTATAATACTCGGGATTGTTGTCCATACTGAATTAAACAAAAGCGTGGTGGACAATCAGAAACGTGTTAATATTTTCTGATGAAAGGTCACAGATCAGAAACGTTAATTCTGTTTTTCTCCCCACAGATGCTGCCTGAAATGCTGAGTATTTCCAGCATTTTCTGTTTTTGTTTCAGATTTCCAGCATCTGCAATACTTTGTTTTTGTAAATATCTTCTGCTGGACATCATAAGCAAGGTTTATGAGGTGGACAACATGTTGTAATATACAGCATTAAGTCGAACGACATGCAAAGGTTATTTCCATGTTTTGTGTATATATTTGGTTTATCAGATAGAAATGCATTCACTGAATCACAGGAAATGCCAAACTTCTGCATAGTGTTCAAAATTGCACATCCAACAGTTGAGAATTTGACAACAGTCCTGTCAGAACCAAGCAAAAGTACAGGAAGATTGCCAATGTTAAAATCTAATTTAATACTAAATGTTTAGGATGTAGTAAATCTTGCTATCTGTGGTTTTGTCAAAAACTAGACACACATTTATATGAAAAGTTTTGTTTCTACAATGCATAAACTCCAGTCAGCTAATCGCATTCCCCACCAGGCAAGATTTTAGTGTCCTTGTCCAGTTTACAGTGTGGAATGTTGGCTTGAATAAATACCTCTGCAAGTCAGAATATCCTAATATCTCATTTGTTAAATGTTCTTGTTCAATGTTACATTTTTTTTAAAAATGCGAATGTCATATTTACTTCTAGTTTGCTGCTGCAGTAAATCCTTAATACCAGAACACTTACTCTATGATCTCTTCTGAATAAAACCCTAAAGGTGCAGAATAACACTAAATCGCCTGCATAAATTCTGTGCTGATCGCTGATAATATGCATACTTTGGAATCTCTCCCGGCAATTTTTAAACAGATAATGAAGTCTAAATAAGTTAATCATTTCAATTTTAGCCACCCAAGATAGTGATGATAAACATCTTGCTTATGTAAGGCCTTTAGGAACATAGAAACTGCGAGATGAAAAAATGACCAAGGTCCATCTAGTTCACTGTCTACCATCCTGGCAGTTGTATTACACAACAATAATGTAGTTAGTGAAGTTAGCAAGCAATCTCTATCAATCAATCTATAACAGACCCAGACTTCAAGGGAGGAAAATTCCAGTGGCTGTATGTTTTAGGAACCATAGGTTGAAAATCACCTGTTCCTCCCAAACATGCTACATGCTTATCGAAGAAAAACGTCCCAATGCACTTCACAGAAGCATAGTCAAAGAAAAATGGACACTGAGCCAAAGTTGAAAATATTAGGAAGGCTGACCTAAAGATTAGTCAAAAAAATAGGTTTTAAAGTGAGTCTTAAGTGAGGAGAGGGAGGTGAAGAAACAGAGTATTTAGACAGGGAATTCCAGAGCATGGAGACTAAATGTCTGAAGGCACAGTCATCAATGTTGGGGCAAAGGGACCGGGGGGTGGGGAGGGGACATGAAGACTTCCTCAGAGAAACAAAGTTGTGGGTGGAGAGGGGTGGGCTGTAGCACCAGAGGGGGTTACAGAGATAGGGAGGGGTGTGACTGTGGAGAGATCTAAACACAACAAATTAGGATTTTAAATTTATGGTGTTGGGGGACTGGAAGTTTTGGATGTTGACAGAGAGTGAGGGGTTTTAGCAGTAGATGAGCCAAGATAGGGGCAGAAGTTCGCACTGTTACGGTGATAGATAGGAAACGAGGCAAGAAGCTAAGCTCGAGGCCAAATAGGATGCTGAGGTTGCAGCTCATCCAAGACTGGACATCAGACAAGCAGCCTGACAAGCATGGCGATGTTGGACCGCTTTCTTGTTCTAATTCATTTTGTTACTTTAAATGCCAGAGTACACAGACATCAGAATCAGGTCTACAATGAGCTCATGTAACATAATCCAATATGAGTACTCAGTTAAATCATAATATACAATCCAGTAGGACTACAAATATTTATTGAGCTCAAGATTCACAATGAGAACTCAGGTACATCACACTCCATCGTCTAGTTATGACCATGACATACAGTTGTTCACTCAAAACTCTTATACCAATTCTAATTTTGTTCTCTACATTTGATGCCTACTACCGCTAAATTGCAATACATCAAAAGACACACAAAAATGGCATCGAAGTAACAACAAGGAGCCAGAAAGATGCATTTAGTCCATCTCAAACTCTCCTAATCATTGTCACCATGGTTATATAGTCCACTAAGCTCCAATCATTTTATTACAATAGACACAGTGACCAGACTAAGCTATCCTTTCCTTAGGCCTGCTTGACAAAGCCATTTTAGTCTGTTCTTATGCTGATTTCACAAACAGCCCATGACATTGAGGTACATGGGTAGTTTGAACCTACGTTCCCACAGGAGGTGATGGAGGGGTAATGCTGGGTATCATCAGTGCACATGTGGAAGCTGACCACCATATCTACACATGAACAATCAGGAGGGAAATTCAAATGTTGCCTGGTAAAATGGATTTACTGTTTTGTCCTTAGGCTGAGATTTTCAGCAAAATTAACAAAATTGCCATAAAGAGTGGGCAAACAACTAGATGCTCACCAACAACTAGATGCTAGTGAATAATCAGCCACTGGGACACGTGAGAAAGACCTAGGTGACTCCAAAAATTGTCTGTTCCTCCAATGGGAAAGTACATTGAATCTGCTTGCTACCCAGCACCTGCTGACAAACATCACTATACTCTATAAACTACATACAATCACTCAAAAGATTTCCTGGTGCTATCAGCTGAATGTACTTAGGTTACACGTGAAATAGGAGTAGGAATAGACCATATGCCACATTGAGCCTGTTCTGCTATTCAATACGATCATGGCTGATCTTCTGCCTCAACTCCACTTTCCCACCCACTCCCCATATCCCTTGATTCCCCATGATACCAAAAATCTATCAACCTCAGTCTTGAATACATTCAACAATGGAGCATCCACAACCGTCTGGAGTACAGAATGTCAAAGATTCACAACCCTCGAGTGAAAGATTTTCTCCCCATTGCAGTCCTAAACGATAGATCCCTTATCCTGAGACTGTGCCTCTAGGTTTCCCAGCCAGGGGAGACAACCTCTTAGTGTCTACCCTGTCAAGCCCCTTACTGAGATCAACTCTCATTTTTCTAAATTCCAGGGAGTATAGGCCCAATTTATTCAGACTCTTATCATAGGACAGCCCTTTCAACCCAGGAACCAATCTAGAGAACCTTTGCTGTACCTCCTCCCAGGCAAGTATGTCCTTGCTTAGTTATGGAGCCCAAAACTGCACACAATAATCCAAGTGTCATTCTCCAAAGACCTATGTAATTGTAGCAAGAGTTCCTTATTCTTGTACTCCAATCTCCTTGCAATAAAGGTTGACATGCCATTTGCATTCCTAATTGCATGCTGTACCTGCATGCTAATTTTCAGCGCTCCTTGTACAAGTACACTCAAGGCTCCCTGAACATCAACATTTAAAAGTTTCACACCTTTTAAAAAATATTCTTTTTTATTCCCCAAAGTTAATAACCTCACACTTCCCCACATTATATCCCATATGCAACTTTGTTGCCCACTCACTTAACTATTTATAACATTTTGCAACTTCTTTGTGCCCTCCTCACAGCTTACACTCCCAACTAGTTTTGTATTGTGAGTCAACTTGGATGCATTACTTTTGGTCTCTTTGTCCAAATTATTAATATAGATTGTAAATAGTTGAAGGCCTATCATTGTTCCTGGAGTTGTAGTTTCTGGAGTGTGTTAGGGATGGTTTTCTAGAGCAGTGTGTTGAGGAACTGACTAGAGAACAGGCTATTTTAGATCTGGTATAATGTAATGAGAAAGGGCTAATTAATAATCTTGTTGCAAAAGAATCTTTTGGGATAAATAAGCAGAATATGATAGAATTTTACATTATGTTTGAAAGTGAGGTAGTTCAATCTGAAGCCAGAGAGTTAAATTTGAACAAAGGAAATTAGAAAGGTACGGAGGACAAACTGGCTGAGGTGGATTGGGAAAATACATTAAAAGGTATGATATTCTGGCAATAGTACTGAAGACCTGTGCTCCAGAACTTGTCGCACCCCTAGCCAAGCTGCTCCAGTACAGCTACAACACTGGCAACTACCTGGAAATGTGGAAAATTGCCCAGGTTTGTCCTGTACACAAAAAGCAGGACAAGTCCAACCTGGCCAATTACCGCCCCATCAGTCTACTCTCAATCATCAGTAAAGTGATGGAAGGTGTCATCAACAGTGCCATAAAGCAGCACTTGCTTAGCAACAACCTGTTCAGTGACGCTCAGTTTGGGTTCTGCCAGGGCCACTCAGCTCCTGACCTCATCACAGCCTTGGTTCAAACATGGACAAAAGAGGTGAAGTGACAGTGACTGCCCTTGACATCAAAGCAGCATTTGGCAGAGTATGGCATCAAGGAGCCCTAGCAAAACTGGAGTCAATGGGAATCAGGGGAAAAACTCTCCGCTGGTTGGAGTCATACCTAACGCAAAGGAAGATGGTTGTGGTTGTTGGAGGTCAATCATCTGAGCTCCAGGACATCACTGCAGGAGTTCCTCAGCGTAGTGTCCTAGGCCCAACCATCTTCAGCTGCTTCATCAATGACCTTCCTTCAATCATAAGGTCAGAAGAGGGGATGTTCGCTGATGATTGCACAATGTTCAGCACCATTCGCGACTCCTCAGATACTGAAGCAGTCAGTGTAGAAATGCAGGATTACCTGGACAATATCCAGGCATGGGCTGGTAAGTGGCAAGTAACATTCGCGCCACACAAGTGCCAGGCAATGACCATCTCCAACAAGAGAGAATCTAACCATCTCCCCTTGACATTCAACGGCATTACCATCACTGAATCCCCCACTATCAACATCCTAAGGGCTACCATTGACCAAAAACTGAACTGAAGTAGCCATGTAAATAGCGCGGCTATAAGAGCAGGTCAGAGGTTAGGAATCCTGTGGTAAGTAACTCATCTCCTGACTCCCCAAAGCCTATCCACCATCTACAAAGGCATGTCAGGAGTGTGACAGAATACTCTCCACTTGCCTGGATGGGTGCAGCTCCAACAACACTCGAGAAGCTCGACACCATCCAGGACAAAGCAGCCCGCTTGATTGGCACCCCATCCACAAACCTTCACTCCTTCCACCACTGACGCACAGTGGCAGCAGTGTGTACCATCTACAAGATGCACTGCAGCAATGTACCAAGGTGCCTTAGACAGCAGCTTCCAAACCTGCAACCTCTACTAACTAGAAAGGACATGGGCAGCAAATGCATAGGAACTGCACCATCTGCAAGTTCCCCTCCAAGTCACACACCGTCCTGACTTAGAACTATATCGCCATTTCACCACTGTCGCTGGGTCAAAATCCTGGAACTCCCTTCCAAACAGCACTGTGGGTATACCTACCCCACATGGACTGCAGAGGTTCAAGAAGGCAGCTCACCACCACCTTCTCATGGGCAATTAGGGCTGGGCAATAAATGACACCCACATCTCATGGAATGAATAAAAAAAAGTAAGAAGGTTGTACTGGAGAAATAAATGGGGCTGAAGGTTGATAAGTCCCCAGGACCTGTTATTCTACATCACAGAGTGCTGAAAGAGGTAGCTATGGGGATAGTGGATCTACCGGTGATCATCTTCCAAAATTCTATAGATTCTGCAGATTGGAAGGTAGCAAATGTCACCCCACTATTTAAGAAGGGAGGGAGAGAGAAAACAGGGAACTACAGACCAGTTAGCCTTACATCAGTAGTATGGAAAATGCTAGAATCTATTCTAAAGGATGTGATAAATGGACACTTGGATAATAATGACCTGACTGGGCATAATCAACATGGATTTATGAATGGGAAATCATGTTTGATGAACCTGTTGGGAGTTTATTTTTTATTTTTTTTTTTTGAGTATTTTACAAACCAAATTGATAAAGGGGAGTTGGTGGACTTGGTATACATGGATTTTCATAAGGCTTTTGATAAAGTGCCCCACAGGAGATTAGCAAAATTAAAGCTAATAGGAGGTAATATACTGGCATGGATTAAGGATTGGTTAACAGGCAGAAAACCGAGAGTAGGAATTAACAGGTCATTCTTGCATTGGTAGGCTGTGACTAGTGGGGTACCGCAAGGATCGGTACTTGGGTTCCAGCTGTTCACAATATATATCAATGATTTGGATGTGGGGACCAAATGTAGTATTTCCAAGTTCGTGGATGGCACAAAACTAGGTGGGAATGTGTGTTGTGAAGAAGATGCAAAGAGGCTTCAAGGTGATTTGGACATTCTTGGTGAGTGGGCAAGAACGTGGCAGATGGAATATAAATATTAGGTTATTCACTTTGGTAGGAGGAACAGATGTGGAGAGGATTTCTTAAATGGTAAGAGATTAGAAAGTGTAGATGTACAAAGGGATCTGGGTGTTCCCATCAATAAGTCACTGAAAGCTAACATGCAGGTGCAGCAAGCAATTAGGAAGATTAATGGTATGTTAGCCTTTATCGCAAGAGGATTTGAGTACAGGAGTAGTGACATCTTGCTTCAATTGTATAGAACCTTGGTTAAACTGCACGTGGAGTACTGTGTGCAGTTTTGGCCCCCTTACCTTAGGAAGGATATTATTACCATAGAAGGTTCACCAGACTTGTTCCCAGGATGGTGGGACTGTCCTATGGAGAGAGATTGGGGAAACTGGGCCCGTATTCTCTAGAGTTTTGAAGAATGAGAGGTGATCTCATTGAAACCTACAAAATACTTAAAGGGATAGACAGAGTAGATGCAACTAAGATGTTTCTCCTGGTTGGGGAGTCTAGAACCAGGGGACACAATTTCAAAATAAGGGGGAAGCCACTTAGGACAGAGATGAGGAGAAATTTCTTTACTCAGATGGGTTGTGAACCTTTGGAATTCTCTACTACAGAGGGCTGTAGAAGCTCAGTCATTGAGTATGTTTAATGCAGAGATTGATAAGATATCTAAATATCAATGACACAAAGGGATATGGGGATAGTGTGGGGAAAAGACATTGAAGTAGATGATCTGCCATGATCGTATTGAATGGCGGGCAGGCTCGATGGGCTGAATGGCCTACTCATGCTCCTATGTTTCTACTGATCATTCCACTAGTTATAGTCTACCAATTTGAAAATGCCCTTATACTGCAAATACATGAACTTACTGCCTCTGATAAAAATATTCAATATATATCTGCACATAAAAAAGAATGTTCGGAAATTAATCTATTTTTAAGGAATTTTGAGTACATTTTTTTCTTTTCAGCTTTGGTTATGGAAATACAATTAGAATTAAGTCAGCTAAACATTTCTGTACATTAACAACCTACAACATTACATTTGAGAAATTAGTACGATATTGCAAGCCCCCCATCTGCCAAGACTGAGGCACACATTACTTCACCACATGAACATTAAAACTTAAAATTGCAAACCCCTGACTGGAAAGACGTTTGCATAGTAACAGATAGTGTTGGAACAATACTGTGTATTGCTTCCCCAATACACAGAAGTGGGCAGACCCGTTTTCGTCACATAACTGACTGAAGGAGTTTTTTTGAATTTGAACTTCCAATAGGGAAAGAAATCAGAAAGCACTTTTCTCCTGGACTAAGAAGACCTCTCTCCTATCTGCTCTCATCTCGCTCTCACCAGCTTCAGAAACCACTGAAGACACATGAACCCCAAGAGAGAAAAGTCTCCTACAGTAAAAACAAGGTTTAAGATGATTACTGGGCCCCAACAAAAAGCAAAACTACTTACAAAAGGACTCCAGTGAGCTTGAAGCACAGTAAACAAGAAACTCTTCTGATATTGCCTCAAACCTCTCCATTATATTTTTCTCTCCTGTTTTCTGTCCTTATCTGCATGTGTGTATCGCATGTGCATGCTAGCATGGGTGTGTCATATACCCATAGGTGTTAAGCATATTAGAGTTGATGTTTAAGGTTTAATAAATTTCACTTTCCTTCTTTAAACCGAAGAAAGCCTGTTTATGCTCATTTCTTTGCCTTATAATTGGAAAGTGGTGAACAAAGATTCACCAAGGGGGAGCTCAAAACACAGTGTGTTTAAAATTAAACACTGTTACAATAAGACCAGGTGAAGACAGCAAAAGACACTTAGACACCTTTCTCACCTGGTCATAACACAACACTGCCAGGAAGATTTGCTGCCAGGAAGGTCTTTTGGACTGAGCTTGGTTTGAGAATTAGAATATTACAGCGCAGTACAGGCCCTTCGGCCCTCAATGTTGCGCCGACCTGTGAAACCATCTGACCTACACTATTCCATTTTCATCCATATGTCTATCCAATGACCACTTAAATGCCCTTAAAGTTGGCGAGTCTACTACTGTTGCAGGCAGGGCGTTCCACGCCCCTACTACTCTCTGAGTAAAGAAACTACCTCTGACATCTGTCCTATATCTATCACCCCTCAACTTAAAGCTATGTCCCCTCGTGTTTGCCATCACCATCCGAGGAAAAAGACTCTCACTATCCACCCTATCTAACCCTCTGATTATCTTATATGTCTCTATTGAGTCACCTCTCCTCCTCCTTCTCTCCAACGAAAACAACCTCAAGTCCCTCAGCCTTTCCTCGTAAGACCTTCCCTCCATACCAGGCAACATCCTAGTAAATCTCCTCTGCACCCTTTCCAAAGCTTCCACATCCTTCCTATAATGCGGTGACCAGAACTGCACGCAATACTCCAGGTGCGGCCTCACCAGAGTTTTGTACAGCTGCAGCATGACCTCGTGGCTCCGAAACTCGATCCCCCTACTAATAAAAGCTAACACACCATATGCCTTCTTAACAGCCCTATTAACCTGGGTAGCAACCTTCAGGGATTTATGTACCTGGACACCAAGATCTCTCTGTTCATCTACACTACCAAGAATCTTCCCATTAGCCCAGTACTCTGCATTCCTGTTACTCCTTCCAAAGTGAATCACCTCACACTTTTCCGCATTAAACTCCATTTGCCATCTCTCAGCCCAGCTCTGCAGCCTATCTATGTCCCTCTGTACCCTACAACATCCTTCGGCACGATCCACAACTCCACCGACCTTAGTGTCATCTGCAAATTTACTAACCCACCCTTCTACACCCTCTTCCAGGTCATTTATAAAAATGACAAACAGCAGTGGCCCCAAAACAGATCCTTGCGGTACACCACTAGTAACTAAACTCCAGGATGAACATTTGCCATCAATCACCACCCTCTGTCTTCTTTCAGCTAGCCAATTTCTGATCCAAAGCTCTAAATCACCTTCAACCCCATACTTCCGTATTTTCTGCAATAGCCTACCATGGGGAACCTTATCAAATGCCTTACTGAAATCCATATACACCACATCCACTGCTTTCCCCTCATCCACCTGTTTGGTCACCTTCTCGAAAAACTCAATAAGGTTTGTGAGGCACGACCTACCCTTCACAAAACCGTGCTGACTATCGCTAATGAACTTATTCTTTTCAAGATGATTATAAATCCTATCTCTTATAACCCTTTCCAACATTTTACCCACAACCGAAGTAAGGCTCACAGGTCTATAATTACCAGGGCTGTCTCTACTCCCCTTCTTGAACAAGGGGACAACATTTGCTATCCTCCAGTCTTCCGGCACTATTCCTGTCGACAATGACGACATAAAGATCAAGGACAAAGGCTCTGCAATCTCC
This sequence comes from Heterodontus francisci, assembly GCF_036365525.1. Classification (NCBI taxonomy): domain Eukaryota; kingdom Metazoa; phylum Chordata; class Chondrichthyes; order Heterodontiformes; family Heterodontidae; genus Heterodontus; species Heterodontus francisci. Next base: position 18,868,034 of record NC_090402.1, read on the forward strand.
TCCCTAGCTTCCCAGAGAATCCTAGGATAAATCTCATCTGGCCCAGGGGACTTATCTATTTTCACACTTTCCAAAATTGCTAACACCTCCTCCTTGTGACCCTCAATCCCATCTAGCCTAGTAGTCTGAATCTCAGTATTCTCCTCGACAACATTTTCTTTCCCTACTGTAAATACTGACGCAAAATATTCATTTAACGCTTCCCCTATCTCCTCTGATTCCACACACAACTTCCCACTACTATCCTTGATTGGCCCTAATCTAACTCTAGTCATTCTTTTATTCCTGATATACCTATAGAAAGCCTTAGGGTTTTCCTTGATCCTATCCGCCAATGACTTCTCGTGTCCTCTCCTTGCTCTTCTTAGCTCTCCCTTTAGATCCTTCCTGGCTAGCTTGTAACTCTCAAGCACCCTAACTGAGCCTTCACGTCTCATCCTAACATAAGCCTTCCTCTTCCTCTTGACAAGCGCTTCAACTTCTTTAGTAAACCACGGCTCCCTCGCTCGACAACTTCCTCCCTGCCTGACATGTACATACTTATCAAGGACACGCAGTAGCTGCTCCTTGAATAAGCTCCACATTTCGATTGTTCCCATCCCCTGCAGTTTCCTTCCCCATCCTACGCATCCTAAATCTTGCCTAATCGCATCATATCATTACCATTACTGGAAGAAATCAAGGAGTGCTAAAACCAAGCCCTTACCCAGCAGGGTTTTTTTTGACTTGGGGAAAGATGTTTACAAAGAAGTGACAGGTCAAGATTTATAGGGGTCAGGAGGCTTGACTCTTGTGGCATTGTTTTTGGTTTCACTTTGGACAGTGAGTTGGTGATATGGACAATGTTAAAAAGACAGTTGGAGAAAACTTGCCAGTGGAGCAAATCCCACTCAGCTTGTTCCAGCTCTTTGGAAAGCCATCTCTTTGAGAAGCAAGTGCAAGAAATTGCCCGAAATCCCTGTTGCAGCATTTTTCTGGAAAGTCTGCCCAAACTGACCTTAAAAGTCCCCTGACAACAACTGTTCAGGAAGAAGCCGGTGACAGCCGTCCAAGCATATTTGGGATGACAAACCAAAACAAAGGACATCTGACATCTTTCTATATCTTCTTTTTTTTCTTCAAGAATTAGCAAGTATTTGGCTAAAATATTCTTTTTGTCTTTTTGTTGTAATAGAGCTATAAAGAGTAATTCCACCTCCCCCCCCCCACAAATGAACCTGTGTATGTGTGTATGGCTGGGCGCGAGGGGCTGTGGTAAAAAGGGAACTTTTATATTTCTATCGGTGTGTTTATGCTTTGCTTCATTACTGGTTAAGACTTCCCTTATAATAAACTGATAGTTTTGTCGTTTGTTAAAGAAACCTGGTTGGTGTATTTTATTCTGGGATAAAAATACAGTCTATGACTGACCGTATTGGTAACTGGGGAAAAAATGTAAGTATATATGTTGTGACCTGTGGAGAAGTGGAACTAGAAAAACAGTGCACTCCTCCTGCCTCGGTCACTATATATACACAGGACAGCTCATAGATCAAAGTGTGCTATAAGTAATACATCAAAGGTTCAGATGACCCTCATGAACTACCAAGGACTAAACAAATAAAAAGAAAAATAATTCAGTACATTCACTACAAAAGCAAGTACACAAAATTGAGATGAGCCTTCCGATAAGCAAATCCTAACTGATCTGAAGAAACTAGGCAGACAGAAAAAAGGAAACAGAAATTACAAAAGGCTGTTCAGCAGACCTTGCAGTTTAGCCCACTTACATCATTTCTAGGTGGTGGAAGTCATGGGTTTGGGAGGTGCTGCCAAAGAAGCCTTAGCAAGTTTCTGCAGTACATCCTGTGAATAATGCTCTGCAGACACAGTGCATCAGTGAATATTTATGGCAGTAGATGGGCTGGCAATCCAGCAGACAGATTTGTTCTGGACGGTATCAAGCTTGAGTGTTGTTGCAGGCAAGGGGAGAATATTCCATCACAGTCCAGACTTGTGCCTTGTAAAAAGGCTTTGGGGAGTCAGAGGATTCCCTGGACCTGAGGGAATCCAGCCAGAATAGCAAATCTGAGTGCCCTCGCATTCTGATTGGCCTCATCCGCAGCGACGTAGGCAAGAATGACCAAGATATAGAGCAGTTAAGCGTAAATACGCAAAGCATTCGTAGACTGGAAGCATCACCGCACTTTCAGAAAAAAGCTGCAGATCTATAGGCGTCCGAAGGCAGCGTTACAACAAAAAAAAACCAAGACAGAAAGAACAAATGGTGGGTGGAAAGAGTGCGGGAGATCCAACAGTTTGCGAATAACAACGATATGCGTGGGTTCCTTAGTGCTGTCAAGACCATCTATGGACCAAATACTCAAGGGCCTACCCTGCTGAGAGTCAAAATTGGAGGAGAGCTTATCAAGGCCAGAAAGGCAGTCAATGCCTGCTGCAGTGAACGTTTCAAAGAGCTCTTCAACCAAGATTCTGTCTTTGACTTAAATGCCCTTGACACTATCCTTCAGTACCCCACCCAGCTCAGTCTCAGTGCTACCCTGGCCCAGAATGAAGTTGAAAAAGCCAATCATCAGCTGAAAAACAAGGCCTCTGGAGCAAACAGAATCCCTACTGAAATCCTAAAACACGGCAGAGATACACTCCTGCATGATTGCACAACCTCATGTCTCTTACCTGGGAAGGGCAACACATGCCAGCCGATCTCAGGGATGCTCTAATTTTGACCATCTTCAGGAAAGTAGATAAGTCTGATTGCGGTATTACAGCGGGGGCTCCCTGCTGTATGCCACAAGGAAGATCATTGCAAGGATCCTCCTCAACCAACTCCTCCCACAGTGTCAGTATGGGTTTCGCCCATTGAGAGGAACTACAGATATGGGACTGGATTTTAAGAAGCCCTGGACATTGTGATCCATTTGGTGGGGGGGGGGGGGGGGGGGGGGGGTGTGTGGGAAGGGCGCCTGAAAACGGCTCCAGATGAGGCCCGCCACAGACCTCGAGCTGGCAGGGCCCAGCCCAATCCTCCCAGCGGCGACGAGGCTCCGTGGCAGCCCCCCTGCCACTGGGTGACGGGACCACAATCTGAATATGTAAATCAATAAAATTAATAAATTTGAGATCTTGAGGGCCTGCCACAATCATCTGCACGGTGGCTGGCACTGCCACACCTTCCGATCCCCATCCAAAGAAACGAGGTGCCACATTGGTGGGGAGGGGAGAGGAGGTAAGTTTATCAGAATGTGGGGTGGGCGGGGAGACCGGGTCAAATACATGGAATGGGTGTAGGAATGGTGGGAAGATTTGAACCTTAAACCTTATGTAGTTTGGTTGATTGGTTGGGGGGAGGTCAGATGTAAAAGGTCAAGCGTTTTGGGGGGGTGGGGGAGGAGGGCAAATAGTAGTTATTTTAATTGTTATGGGGGGTGGAAAAGGGACATTAGAAATGTACTTATTTAGTTTTCATAGAGTCATAGAGGTTTACAGCACAGAAACAGGCCCAACGCGCCTGCGCCAACCATCAACCATCTGTCCAAAACTAATCCCATTTCCCTGTACTTGGCCTGTAGCCTTGTATATATGGCGTTTCAAGTGCTCATCTAAATACTTCTTAAATGTTGTGAGGGTTCCTGCCTCTACCACCCCTTCAGGCAATGTGTTTCAGATTCCAAACACCCTCTGGGTGAAAACAGTTTTCCTCAACTCCCCTCTAAACCTCCTGCCCCTTACCTTAAATCTATGCCCCCTAGTGATTAACCTCTCCGCTAAGGGAAAAAGTTTCTTCCTATCTATCCTATCAATACCCCTCATAATTTTGTATACCTCAATCAGGTCCCCCTCAGCCTTCTCCGCTCCAAGGAAAACAACCCCAGCCTATCCAGTTCTCTTCTCATAACTGAAATGCTCCAACCCAGGCAACATCCTGGTGAATCTCCTCTGCACCTCTCCATTGCAATCAAGTCCTTCCTATAGTGTGGTGACCAGAACTGTACACAGTACTTCAGCTGCGGCCTAACCAGCGTTCTATACAGCTCCATCATAACCTCCATGCTCTTACGTTTTATGCCCTGGCCAATAAAGGCAAGTATCCTGTATGCCTTCCTAACCACGTTATCTACCTGTGCTGCTGCCTTCATTGATCCATGGACAAGCACCCCAAGGTCCCTCTGAACTTCTGTACTCTCTAGGGTCCTACCATCCGTTGGATATTCCCTTGTCTTGTTAGTCCTCCCAAAGTGCATCACCTCACACTTCTCAGGATTAACCTCCATTTGCCACAGCTCCACCCATCTTACCAGCCCATCTATCTCGTCCTGTAATCTAAGGCCTTCCTCCTCACTATTTACGACACCACCAATTTTTGTGTCGCCTGCGAACTTACTGATCATACCTCCTATATTCACATCTAAATCATTAATGTACACCACTGGTCACAGGCCTCCATTCGCAAAAACAACCCTCTACTATCACCTTCTGCCTCCTTCCACAAAGCCAATTTTGAATCCAATTTGCCAAATTACCCTGGATCTCATGGGCTCTTACTTTCTTAACCAATCTCCCACGCGGGACCTTATCAAAAGCCTTACTGAAGTCCATGTAGACGACATCAACTGCTTTATCCTCATCTACACCTCTGGTCACCTCCTCGAAAAATTCAATCAAATTTGTTAGACATGATCTCCCCGACAAAGCCATGCTGACGATCCCTGATCAATCCTTGCCTCTCCAAGTGGAGATTAATCCTCTCCCTCAGAATTTTTTCCAATAATTTCCCTACCACTGACGTTAGACTCACCAGCCTACAATTACCTGGTTTATCCCTGCTACCCTTCTTGAATAATGGTACCACATTCGCTGTCCTCCAGTCCTCTGGTACCTCTCCTGTGGCCAGAGAGGGTTCGAAAATTTGTGTCAGAGCCCCCGCCATCTCCTCCCTTGCCTCACATAGCAGCCTGGGATACATCTCATCTGGGCCTGGGGATTTATCCACCTTTAAGCCCGCTAATACAGCTAATACTTCCTCCTTTTTATTTATTCAAGTATATCACAATCCCCCTCCCTGATCACTACACCTACATCGTCCCTCTCCATAGCGAACACAGATGAAAAGTAATCGTTCAAAACCTCACCTATGTCCTCCAGCTCCACACACAGATTGCCTCTTAGATCGCTAATGGGCACCACTTTTTTCCTGGTTATTCTCTTGCGCCTAACATAATTATAAAACGCCTAGGGATTTTCCTTTATCTTCTCTGTCAGTGATTTTTCATACCCCCTCTTCGCTCTCCTAATAACTTTTTAAAGTACTCCCCTACAACTTTCTATACTCGTCTCGGGCCTCCGCTGTTTTCAGCACTTTGAATCTGCCATAAACCTCCCTTTTTTCCTTTATCCAATCCTCTATATCCCTTGACATCCAGGGTTCCCTGGACATGTTGGTCTTACTCTTCGTCTTTACAGGAACATGCTGGACCTGAACCCTCGCAACTTCCTTTCTAAATGACTCCCACTGGTCTGATGCTGCTCCCAGTTCACTTTGGCCAGATTCTGTTTTATCATATTGAAATCTGCCTTCCCCCAATTTAGTACTCTTATTTCCGGTCCCTCTATGTCCTTTTCCATAACAACCTTAAATCTTAGAGTTATGGTCACTAGCCCCGAAATGCTCCCCCACTGCCACTTCTACTACTTGTCCGTCTTTATTCCCCAAGATTAAGTCCAGTACCGCTCCTCCTCTTGTAGGACTCTCTACGTACTGGCTCAAAAAGCTCTCCTGAATGCACTTGAAGAATTCTGCCCCCTTTAAGCTTTTTGCGCTAATACTATCCCCTCTAATATAGGGGAAGTTGGAATCCCCTATTATTACCTATTATTTTTGCACCTCTCTGAGATTTGCCTACATTTCTGCGCCTCTATCACTGCCTGACTGTTTGGAGTACACTCTCCAGCCAAGTGACAGCCCCCTTTTGTTTTAAAGTTTTACCCATATGGCCTCATTAGAGGAACCTTCTAAGATATCATCCCTCCTTACTGCAATAATTGACTCTTTAATCAACAGCGCAATGCCACCTTCTCTTTTAGCCCCTCCCCTATCACGTCTGAAGATTCTATACCCTGGGATATTAAGCTGCCAGTCCTGCCCTTCCCTTAACCATATCTCAGTGATAGCAATAACCAAGGGGCATAGATTTAAGATAAGGGGCAGGATGTTTAGAGGGGATTTGAGGAAAAAAAATTTCACCCAGAGGGTGGTTGGAATCTGGAACGCACTGCCTGAAGAGGTGGTAGAGGCAGGAATCCTCACAACATTTAAGTAGTATTTAGATGAGCACTTGAAACGCCATAGCATACAAGGCTACGGGCCAAGTGCTGGAAAATGGGATTAGAATAGGTAGGTGCTTGATGGCCGGCACAGACACGATGGGCCGAAGGGCCTGTTTCTGTGCTGTATGATTCAACGCCCTTCAGACTGACTTAGCTTCACATTTATATTTGATTGTACATCACCCCCTATTGGGCTTCCACTCTGTATCCCATCCCCTTGCCAAATGAGTTTAAACCCCCGCCCCCCTCTACCCTCCCCAACAGCACAAGCAAACCTCCCAGCAAGGATGCTGATCCTGTTCCGGTTCAGGTGCAACCTATCCATCTTACACAGAGCCCACCTTTGCCAGAAACAGACACATTGATCCAAGAAACTAAAGCCCTCCCTCCTGCACCATCTCCTCAACCATGCATTCATCTGCTCTAACCTCCTATTAATACACTCACTAGTCCGTGGCACCGGAAGAAACCCAGAGATTACAACCCTTAATGTCCTACTTTTTAATCTGCTACCTCGCTCCCTAAATTCTTTTTGTAGGACCTCATCCCTCTTTCAACCTATGTCATTGGTACCAAAGTGGACCACGACCTCCGGCTGTGCACCCTCACCCTCCAGAATACTTTGTAGCCGCTTGATGAAACCCAAGACCCTTGCACCAGGAAGGCAACATACCATCCTGGAATCATGTCTGCGACCAGAGAAACGCCTACCTGTCCCTCTAACTATAGAATCCCCTACCACTATTGCCCTCTTGTCCCTTTTTCTCCATCCCAGCACAGCTGAGTCAGCCATGACATTCTGGTCATGATGCTCGGTGCATTCTCCAGAGGAACCCTCACTCTCATTGGTACTTAGAACTGAATACCGGTTAAAATGTGGGACGTCCTCTGGGGACTCCTGCACTACCTGCCCTGACTTCTTTGTCCGTCCAGCAGCCACCCAGTCACCCCCCCGACTGTGTTCGCCTAGGCACCAGCTTGACTACATCCTGAAATATGCCATCCTTGTAGTCCTCCACATCGCGGATGCGCCAGTGACTCCAGACGCCGCTCGAGCTCCGAAACCCAAGCTTCTGCAACCGGAGACACTTTCTGCAGACATGTTTGCCAAGGTCACATGGCACATCCACGACTTCCCACATTGCACAGGAGGTACATTCCATTTGGCCAAGCTGCCATGCCATTACTTACTTTTACAATGAAAAAAAAACTTGCTAGTGTAATAACTTACCAGCTATCTACAATCAACTTTTATCCCCTGTACCTTTGAGGCTGAGAAAGAAAAAGACCAAAGAGCACCTTCCACTGGCCCCAGCCAACGAAAATACCCACACTTAACTTACAGCCTCACTCCATGCAAACCCTAGGATTACAGCCCTAGGATAGCTACCTGTAAATTTTTAGTATTTACTGGCTGTACTAGTGCTGTAATTTAGAAGGAACCTTTTTTTAAACTCCAATTAATCTCAGTTATCTCCAGGCAATAACAACTGCCGTTCACCAACCAAATTTCAGTGATGTCACTATTCGTTTTTATTTACACTAAATCCAAAAAGAGCGCATGCAGAAACAGTCAGAGAGCCTGCCGCCGCCTGGACTTCAGGTTAGTGAAGGGCCTCGAGCCCCGCTCTTTCTTTTATTGGTCTGTTTCCACTCCCAACTCCTTCCAGGTCCACCGCCGCCGCCTCGGACTTCAGGTTAGTTTTGGGGGGGATCTTTTTTTAAAAATGTAAATATGCTGACAGGGCTGGCTGCCCTTTAAAAATGGCGCCAGCGCCTGCACACTGACAGCTGACACCATTACCGGTGACAGACTGCCCACCCCCTCCACGTGATTGGGGGGAGCGGGCCGCCCAGGCTATTTAAATGAGCCACTGTGCTCTTTGGCATGCGGCCATTTTTTAAGCTCGCGGTGGACTCTTAAAATCCAGCCCATGATCTTTAGTGCACTGCAAATCCAGGAAAAATGCAGGGAATAGTGCCAAACTCTGTACATGGCCTTTCCTGACCTCATGAAGCCAGTCAATCAATCATGGAGGTTTAGGGAACAGTAATTACCTCCAAATTATTAGAAATCACCTCAAAGCAGAGAAAGCATACTCTCAGAACAAGTCCTGTAAGCAAAAACCTTTTACTTAGGTGTGAGATTTCAGAATTTAAAGCCTTTCTTGCTTGTCAATTACTCAGTCCCATCAATTCCCACTGTCCTGGAATTACATAGTGTTTACAGCAAAAGAATATGCTTGTGGTTTCTTTTTTATTCGTTCATGGGATGCAAGAAACCCATCCAACTTGGCAGTTTAGAATTCCCCCCTACGTGTCTGGAAATTGTAGTTACAGAACACTGACTATATGATCTTTAAATACAGTAGAAAGTACAGATAATAAACAGCAATTCTGGGCATCAGCAGTGCGATTCTGGTTGTAATATAATCCATTATATCAGGTGGCACAGTGGTTAGCACTGCAGCCTCACAGCTCCAGGGACCTGGGTTCGGTTCTGGGTACTGCCTGTGCAGAGTTTGCAAGTTCTCCCTGTGACCGCGTGGGTTTTCGCCGGGTGCTCCGGTTTCCTCCCACCGCCAAAGACTTGCAGGTGATAGGTAAATTGGCTGTTGTAAATTGCCCCTAGTGTAGGTAGGTGGTAGGGAATATGGGATTACTGTAGGGTTAGTATAAATGGGTGGTTGTTCTAAATCATAACAGTGAAGGCAAGAAAACAGTCTCTCTGTTTCCAGTCATTCGAATTACAGCGACAGGAAGATGATTAATTAAGGCAGTACTTCATATTATCTATGTAAATTTGTATGAACAACCAATTTACAAAGAGAGTAAAGTTAATTAAGGTTTTTTTGTGAAATTTGAAACCTCAATCTCATTTAGTTGAAACGTTAAACTGAAAGTAAGCTGAGAGCAAGAACTGGTGGAGCCTAATAAGAAAGTGCATCATTTGTTGCATTTAATGTCATGTAAAATTAACTGGAATGGCTTGATCCCTCAGTAGCCAAACCATGTAGTCTTCTGTCTTTTCCAGCCCAGTGACTAAACATTTACTGAGAGCTGGGTGATGAAATGGGTTCACTGATGGCACATAGGCTTTAATCCAGTTTGGACTAATGAGATGTCACAGCTCTACTGTAATGAGTTTGGACTTTTTCAGTGCAGTTCCTTGTGGGTAAGGTCCAACAGTACAAAATTACCTCCATTATTAATTAATAAGTATGAAGTATTAGCAACAGGCTAATGCTATGGCAAAATAAAAGAAAAAATATTACATGCAAAAATACTATATTCATTTGTAAAATTGGCAATTTTGTCATATGCAATGCTTAGTTTTCCAGGTCTCGGGGCTGTCATTTACCTGACAATGCAGACTTCTTATTACGAGATGATCATAACAGGTAGAATCTATAGGAATCCTGTGTTATTTCATACAGATGTAACAAAATATTAGTAACAAAACAATTAGCTATTATTTGAGTTCCTGACCATGCTTTTGTCAGAACACGGAACATTTTATCGAAGCATAATTTAACAGCACTTCTTAAAGTAACTGATGGATAAACAACCTTCATGAGATGCTGTGTATGTGAATTTTCAGAAGACTTTCAATGGTTTGGATTTTGCTGTAATAATAAGTGAGGCTATCAGTGATCACTGTTCTTACAGAGTAAATTCTGTCAGCAACTTCCACTATCCACACATGCATAATTAATTCCAGAAGTTGCTATCAGATACCCTGCTCCTCCACAAGATGTGCTATTGTAGTCCTTGCCAACAGACTTGGTACTGAAATCATGGAAAGTGCATGAATTTAGTGTACTTACTCACCAGTTCTGCACTAAAAAACAACTGATAAAAGTTTGAACTAGTGCATTCAGGAATGATAATTACTGAACGACATGACATCGCTGGCACTGAAAAACTAATTTTACAAATGTGGAGTCTCATTGCTTAAGAAAATAATGTTGCAGATTTTTAATTTTTTTTCTTGTTACAGTTTTTCTGTTTTTCTCCTTTATTTCTCTCCCTTAATTTCATCCTTAAGTCCCAATCTTTATTTTGCTTCCTGCACAATAATTTAAATGTAATTTATATTTCCTGGTTTTTACTTCATGGTTTGCGCTCCACATGTCTCAGTAAGGATACTTCAATCTGGTAAATTGAACAGTCTCGTTGTTGCTCAGGTGTCCCCCAAGGAGCCTTGGCCCAATCCTATTCCTCATCTACATGCTGCCCTCAGCGGCATCATCGGAAAACAGTGTTCGTTTCCACATGTACGCTGATGACACCCAGCTCTACCTCACCACCACCTCTCTCGGCTCTCTACTGTTGCTAAATTATCAGACTGTTTAAACAACATCCAGTACTGAATGAGCAGAAATTTTCTCTAACTAAATATTGGAAAGACTGAAGCCATTGTTTTTGGCCCCCACTCCAAACTCAGTTCCCTAGCTACTGACTCCGTCCCTCGCCCTTGCAAACAGGTGAGACTAAATGAGTCTGTTTGCAATCTAGGTGTCATATTTGACCTTGAGATGAGCCTCCAGCCACAGATTTACACCATCACTTTGGCTGCCTATTTCCAACTCCGTAACATCGCCTGAATTCATCCCTTATGACCAGATGAGAAAGGTGTCCAGGGGTCCCTCTCAGCCTTCACCTGGTCTTAATGTAACCGAGTTTAATTTTAAACACACCATGTTTCTAGCTCCCTCTTGGTGAATCCTTGTTCACCGCTTTCCAATTATAAGGCAAAGAAACCAGCACAAATAGGCTTTCTTGGGTTTAAAGAAGAAAAGTTGAAATTTATTAAACTTCAACAAACTCTAATTCAGTTGACGCCTACGGATACACGACGCGCCCACGCTAGTATGCATATGTGATACACACATGCAAATAGAGACAGAAAAGAGCTGAAGAAAAATAAAGTGGAAACATTTCAGACAATATCTGAAGAGTTTTTGTTATGGTTCTTCGAGCCCACTGTAGAGTCCTTGATTGTAGATAGATCTTGCTTTTTGTTGGGGCCCAGTATTCTTCTTAAACCTTGTCCGCTATAGGAGATTTTCTCTCTTGGGGTTCATGTGTCTTCAGTGGATTCAGAGGCTTGTGAGAAAGAGATGGGAGCAGACAGGAGAGATCTTCTCAGTCCAGGAGCAAACAGACACTTTCAGTTCAAAATGTTTGTACAATTCAGAAAACCCAGGCTGCCAAGCAGATTAATCATGTGACTAACTGGTCTGACCAGGTCTTAGATTGTATCACCTTAGCAGTCTTTAGAATGTTCCTCTTACAAAGAATACCTGGTGATCAAGGTCCATTGTAGGTTGAATGTGTCAGGGAATGGTCCTTTGTCCTTCCAAAACATCGTCTGTTAATATGCAAATGTCTTTTCCAGCCACGGTTGATCTGTTTAACAAGTCCTTTCTTCACTCCAGTAACGGTTTGAAATCAATGTTCATGACAAAATTAATGTGCTTCATTCGTGGCAGGTGGGGGCTGAGCATGACAATCCCTGTCTCAGCTCATTTGCTGCTGAAACCCTCATTAATGCCTTAGTTATCTCTAGACTTTACTATTCTAATGCACTCTTGGCTTGCTTCCCACATTCCATCCTCTGTAAAAATTAGGTCATCCAGAACTGTAGCCCATGTCATAAATTGCATCAAGTCCTGTTCATCTATCAACCCTGTGCTTGCCAACCTACATTGGCACCCTGTTAAGCAACGCCTTGATTTTAAAATTCTCATCCTGGTTTTCAAATCCATCCATGGCCTTGCCCCTCCCTATCTCTGTAATCTCCTCCAGCCCCACAACACACCGAAATAATCTGTGCTCATCTAATTCTGGCCTCTTTAGCACCCCCGATTTTAATCACTCCACCATTAGGTGGCCGTGCCTTCAGCTGCCTAGGTCCTAAGCTTTGGAATTTCCTCCTTACACCTCTCTTCCTCTCTATCTAACTTTCCTCCTTTAAGAAACTCCTTAAAACCTAGTTCTTTGACTGAGCATTTGGTCATCTGACATACGAACATATGAATCAGGAGCAAGGGTAGGCCACTTATCCCCTTGAGCCTGCTCTGCCATTCAATAAGTTCATGGCTGAACTGATTACTCCACATTTCCCCCTCCCCCAGATAACATTCCACCCACTTGCTTATCGAGAATCTATCTACCTCTGCCTTAAAAATATTCAAAGACTCTGCTTCCACCACCTTTTGAGGAAGAGAATTCCAAAGGCTCACGACCCTCAAAGAAAAAATTTCTCCTCATCTCTGTCTTAAATGGGCGACCCCTTATTTTTAAACAGTGACCCCTTGTTCAAGATTCTCCCACAAGGAGAAACATCTTTCCACATCCTCCGTCAAGTCCCCTCAGGATCTTGTATGTTTCAATCAAGTCGCCTCTTGCTCTTCTGCATTCCAGCAGATACAAGTCTACCTGTCCAATCTTTCCTCGTAAGACAGCCCACCTATTCCAGGTATTAGTCTAGTAAACCTTCTCTGTACTGCCTCCAACGCATTTACATCCTTCCTTAAATAAGGAGACCAGGACTGTACTCCAGATGTGTTCTTACCAATGCCCTGTATAGCTGAAGCATAACCTTCCTACTTTTGTATTCAATTTCCCTCACGATAAACAACATTCTATTAGCTTTCCTAATCACGTGCTGTACCTGCATACTAACCTTTGGAGATTCATGCACTAGTACACCCAGACCCCTCTGCATCTCAGAGCTTTGCAATCTCTCACCATTTCGACAATATGCTTCTTTTTCATTCTTCCTGCCAAAGTGGACAATTTCACACTTTTCCACATTATACTCCATTTGCCAGGTCTTTGCCCACTCACTTAACCTATCTATATCCCTTTGTAGCCTCCTTATGTCCTTTTCACAATTTACTTTCCTACCTATCTTTGTGTCATTAGCAAATTTAGCAACCATACCGTCGGTCCCTTCATCTAAGTCATTTAATTAAATTGTAAAAAGTTGAGGCCCCAGCACAGATCCCTGTGGCACACCGCGCGTTACATCTTGCCAACCAGAAAATGACCCATTTACGCTTACTCTCAGTTTCCTGTTAGCGAATCAATCTTCTATTCATGCCAATATGTTACCCCCTACACCATGAGCTTTTATTTTCTGCAATAACCTTTGATGTGGCACCTTATCAAGTGCCTTTTGGAAATCTAAACACAATACATCCACCAGTTCCCCTTAATCCACTACATATGTAACTCCTTCAAAGAACTCCAATAAATTGGTTAAACATGATTCCCCTTTCACAAAAACCATGCTGACTCTGCCTGATTACCTTGTATTTTTCTAAATGCCCTGCTATAACATCTTTAATAATAGTTTCTTACATTTTCCCTAAGACAGATGTTTAGCTAACTAGCATGTAGTTTCCTGCTTTCTGTCTCTCTCCCTTTTTGAATAAAGGAGTCACATTTGCTATTTTCCAATCCATAGGAACCTTCCCTGAATCTAGGGAATTTGTGAAAATTAAAATTAACGCCTCAACTATCTCACTAGCCACTTATTTTAACACCCTAGGATGAAGTCCATCAGGACCGGGGAACTTGTCAGCCCGTAGCTCCAACAATTTGTTCAGTACCACTTCCCTGGTGATTGTAATTTTGAGTTCCTCCCTTCCTTCCAATTCCTGACTTACAGCTAATACTGGGATGTTACTTGTATCCCAAATAGTGAAGACTGATGGAAAATATCTGTCCAATTCATCTGCCATCTTCTTACTATCCATTATTAATTCCACAGACTCACTTTTTATAGGATCAACGCTCACTTTGTTAACTCTATTCTTTGTTAAATATCTATAGAAACTCTTACTATCTGTCTTTATATTTCCAGCTAGCTCTACTCTAATTTTACCTTCCTTATCAATCTTTTAGTCCTTCTTTGCTGTTTTTAAAATTCTGTCCCATCTTCTGACCTGCCTCCCATCTTTGCACAATAATAGGCTTTTTCCTTTAAGTCTGATACTATCTTTAACTGTTTTAGTTAACCACGGATGGCGGGTCCCCCCCTTGGAATTTTTCTTTCTCGTTGAAATGCATTTATTCTGTGTATTCTGAAATATCCCCTTAAATGTCTGCCACTGCATCTTTATTGATCTATCCCTTAACCTGATTTGCCAGTTCACTTTAGCTAGCTCTGCTTTCATGTCCTCATAACTGTCTTTATTTAAGTTTAAATACTAGTCTTGGATCCACTCTTCGCTCCTTCAAACTGAATATAAAACTCAATCACATTATGATCACTGCTATCTAGGGGTGCCTTAACCTTGAGGTCATTAACTATTCCTATCTTGTTGCACAATACCCTGGTCTCATATAGCCTGACCTCTGGTTGGCTCCAGAACGTATTGTTCCAAGAAATTATCCAGAAAACATTCTATGTACTCCTGATATAGGCTACCTCTGGCCATCTGATTTTTCCAGTCTATATGTAGGTTAAAATCCCCCATAATTATCGCTGTACCTTTCTGACAAACACCCACTATTTCTTCCTTTATACCCCGTCCTACAGTGTGGTTAATGTTAGGTGTGGTGTACACCACTCCCACAAGTGACTTCTTGCCTTTATGATTTCTCATCTCTACTCAAACTGTTTCTACATCCTGGTTTCCTAAACTTAGGTCATCTGTCTCTATTGTGCTAATACCATCATAATTAACAGAGTTACCCCTCCACCTTTTCCTAGTTTCCTGTCGTTCCTAAATGCCATATATCCTTCAATATTCAGGTCCCAATCTATGTCATCCTGCAGCCATGTCTCTGTAATGGCTATCAAATCATAATTATTTATTTCTATTTGCGGTCTCAATTCATCTGTCTTGTTTTGAATGCTGCGTGCATTCAGATACAGCGCCTTTAGTTGGGTTTTTAAAAAATTATTTTTGTAACCTCTATCCTTATTTGTTGATTTACTCTTAGGTTTGTATGCTCTGTCCCTTCCTGTCAGTCTGTTTATCATTTCCCATATTAATACCTTTCTTTCTTGCCTTGTCTCTACTCCTTGATCTACCATATCTTCCCAAATTTGATCCCTTGCCCCCACTACTCAGTTTAAAACCCTCTCTACTTCCCTAGTTATGCGGCTCACTAGAACACCGGCCCCAGCACGGTTCAGGTGTAAACCATCCCAACAGTATAGCCACCACTTTCCCCAGTACTGGTGCCAGTGCCCCATGAACCGGAACCTCCTTCTACCACACCAGTCTTTGAGCCATGCATTCATTTCTCTAATCTTATTTGCCCTTTGCCAATTTTGCACGTGGCTCAGGTAATAATCCAGAGATTATTACCTTTGAGGTTCGGCTTCTTAATTTGGCGCCTAGTTCCTCATACTGACTATACAAAACCTCTTTCCTTGTCTTGCCTATGTCCTTGGTACCTACATGGACCACAATGACTGGATCCTTCCCCTCCCACTGTAAGTTCCTCTCCAGCCCTGAGCAGATGTCCCAAACCCCGGCACCGGGCAGACAACACAGCCATCTGAACTCTCACTCTTTGCTGTACAGAACAGTGTCAATCCCCCGAACTATAATGTCCCCTACTACCACTACATTCCTTTTTTCTCCCTCCACTTGAATGGCTTCCTATACCATGGTGCCATGGTCAGGTTGCTCATCCACCCTGCAGCCACCACTCTCATCCAAACAAGCTGAAAGAACTCAATTAAAAGCAAAATACTGTGGATGCTGGAAATCTGAAATAAAAACAAGAAATGTTGGAAACACTCAACAGGTCTGGCAGCATTGTGGAGAGAGAAGCAGAGTTAACGTTTCAGGTCAGTGACCCTTCTGACCCTCCGCAGTTCTGAAGAAAGGTCACTGACCTGAAACGTTAACTCTGCTTCTCTCTCCACAGATGCTGCCAGACCTGCTGAGTGTTTGCAGCATTTCTTGTATTTATTATGAAAGAACCTCAAACCTGTTGGACAATCGCAAAAGCTGAGGCTCCTGCACTCCTGCCCCCTGGCTCCAATAACCTGTCTCAGCTGCAGCCATACTCTTCTGTCCCTGACCACTGACCAAATCAGAAGACTCTATGCTAAGGGGTGTGACCGCCTCCTGGTACAAAATGTCCAGGTAACTTTCACTCTCCCTGATGTGTCACAGTGTCTGCAGCTCGGACTCCAGTTCAATGACTTTGAGCCGAAGCTCTTTGAGCCTCAAACACTTACTGCAGATGTGTTTGGCCTGGATCACACTGGCATCCAGGAGCTCCCACATGCTGCAGCCGTGACACATCACCTATTCTGCCATTCTTAATGTGTTTTAATTGACTACTTAATTATTTTATTCAATTATTTATATTATTTTCCTTTTTTTAAAACATATTTTATTCACCTTACCACGAGTTCCTTTACTATTTTAAACAGGATTAGAATGGACCTTAATCAATTACCAGATACTCACCAAACAAGTAGCTCTTTCCCTGCTCTGTTGATTGTGATGTCACTTTTCGATTTTTCCCTGCTCCGCTCCCGCTTTCTCTGTCTTCCGTCTCCGACTCGGTGATTTGGTGCGCTTTTTAAACCTCTGTTCCTCGGGCTGTGCTCCACTCTCTCTCTGTTTGAAGTCTCCAAATCTGTGATTCGGGTAAATTCAGCGGGGTGACTGCATTTAGCAGCTGCTGCAGAGTCCCCACAATATTTTGCGCAGGGGCTCATTAGCATCACTGCGCCGAGCCACCCCCACTATATTAATTGGGGAAAGGCAGGACATTTGGCACTGTGAGAGTCATTTTGAAAGCTGTGTGGCAGGTGCTGGGGCCCTATTTAAAGCGCCCCAGCACCTGTTTCCTGACAGCTGTCAAAGAAATAATTATCTGACTGTTGAGGAGTAGGGCTGCTGTCAATCTGGGCATCAAAGCAGAAGATGCTGGAGAAACTCAGCAGGTCAGGCAGCATCTGTGGAGTGAGAAGCAGAGTTAACTTGACCAAGTTCACAGACCTGAAAGTTAACCCTGCTTCTCTCTCCACAGATGCTGCCTGACCTGCTGAGTTACCCCAGCACTTCCTGCTTCGCTGCCACATACTTACCCTGCTGTGTCCCAGTGTCCTGTGAAGTTGCAATCCTCTTCTTTCACTCAAGTGTAACATTCCTTCTTGTAGGTGTGCTACACTTGGGTGAATAATCTTGATTTTGCACAATCCAGGACATAAGACTTAAATATACCATAAAAGGCAAATCATTCTTTGGCCTCCTTATCTCGAGAGACAATGAGTAAGCGCCTGGAGGTGGTCAGTGGTGTGTGGAGCAGCGCCTGGAGTGGCTATAAAGGCCAATTCTAGAGTGACAGGCTCTTCCACAGGTGCTGCACAAAAATTTGATTGTCGGGGCTGTTACACAGTTGGCTCTTCCCTTGCGCCTCTGTCTTTTTTCCTGCCAACTGCTAAGTCTCTTCAACTCGCCACACTTTAGCCCCGCCTTTATGGCTGTCCGCCAGCTCTAGCGAACGCTGGCAACTGACTCCCACGACTTGTGATCAATGTCACAGGATTTCATGTCACGTTTGCAGACATCTTTAAAGCGGAGACATGGACGGCCGATGGGTCTGATACCGGTGGCGAGCTCGCTGTACAATGTGTCTTTGGGGATCCTGCCATCTTCCATGCGGCTCACATGGCCAAGCCATCTCAAGCGCCGCTGACTCAGTAGTGTGTATAAGCTGGGGATGTTGGCCGCCTCGAGGACTTCTGTGTTGGAGATACGGTCCTGCCACCTTTTTTTTTTTTAAGAACATTACAGCGCAGTACAGGCCCTTCGGCCCTCGATGTTGCGCCGACCTGTGAAACCATCTGACCTACACTAATCTGACCTGATGCCAAGTATTCTCTGGAGGCAGCGAAGATGGAATGAATTGAGACGTCGCTCGTGGCTGACATACGTTGTCTAGGCCTCGCTGCCATAGAGCAAGGTACTGAGGACACAGGCTTGATACACTCGGACTTTTGTGTTCTGTGTCAGTGCGCCATTTTCCCACACTCTCTTGGCCAGTCTGGACATAGCAGTGGAAGCCTTTCCCGTGCGCTTGTTGATTTCTGCATCTAGAGACAGGTTACTGGTGATAGTTGAGCCTAGGTAGGTGAACTCTTGAACCACTTCCAGAGCGTGGTCGCCAATATTGATGGATGGAGCATTTCTGACGTCCTGCCTCATGATGTTCGTTTTCTTGAGGCTGATGGTTAGGCCAAATTCATTGCAGGCAGCCGCAAACCTGTCGATGAGACTCTGCAGGCAATCTTCCGTGTGAGATGTTAAAGCAGCATCATCAGCAAAGAGGAGTTCCCTGATGAGGACTTTCCGTACTTTGGACTTCGCTCTTAGACGGGCAAGGTTGAACAACCTGCCCCCTGATCTTGTGTGGAGGAAAATTCCTTCTTCCAAGGACTTGAACGCATGTGAAAGCAGTAGGGAGAAGAAAATCCCAAAAAGCGTGGGTGCGAGAACACAGCCCTGTTTCACGCCACTCAGGATAGGAAAGGGCTCTGATGAGGAGCCACCATGTTGAATTGTGCCTTTCATATTGTCATGGAATGAGGTGATGATACTTAGTAGCTTTGGTGGGCATCCAATCTTTTCTAGTAGTCTGAAGAGACCACGTCTGCTGACGAGGTCAAAGGCTTTGGTGAGATCAATGAAGGCAATGTGGAGGGGCATCTGTTGTTCACGGCATTTCTCCTGTATCTGACGAAGGGAGAACAGCATGTCAACGGTCAATCTCTCTGCACGAAAGCCACACTGTGCCTCAGGGTAGACGCACTCGGCCAGCTTCTGGAGCCTGTTTAGAGCGACTCGAGCAAAGACTTTCCCCACTATGCTGAGCAGGGAGATTCCACGGTAGTTGTTGCAGTCACCGCGGTCACCTTTGTTTTTATAGAGGGTGATGATATTGGTATCGCGCATGTCCTGGGGTACTGCTCCCTCGTCCCAGCACAGGCATAGCAGTTCATGTAGTGCTGAGAGTATAGCAGGCTTGGCACTCTTGATTATTTCAGGGGTAATGCTGTCCTTCCCAGGGGCTTTTCCGCTGGCTAGAGAATCAATGGCATCACTGAGTTCCGATTTTGTTGGTTGTATGTCCAGCTCATCCATGACTGGTAGAGGCTGAGCTGCATTGAGGGCAGTCTCAGTGACAACATTCTCCCTGGAGTACAGTTCTAGGTAGTGCTCAACCCAGCGGTCCATTTGTTTGCGTTGGTCAGTGATTACGTCCCCTGATTTAGATTTGAGGGGGGCGATCTTCTTGATGGTTGGCCCAAGAGCTCTCTTAATGCCATCATACATTCCTCTGATGTTTCCGGTGTCTGAGGCCAGCTGAATATGACTGCATAGGTGTTGCCAGTAGTCGTTTGTGCAGCGCCTGGCTGTTCTTTGTGCAGTGCTTCTGGCTGCTTTAAGTGCTACGGATGTTAACTCGCTGGGGGCTTTCTTGTAGTTCAAAAGTGCAATGCGCTTAGCGGCTATGACAGGTTCCAGCTCTTCATTATGAGATTGAAACCAGTCTGCATTTCTCCTCGCACTTTTGCCGTAGGTGGTCAAAGCTGACTCATAGATGGCGTCTTTGATGTGGGCCCACTTGGTCTCAGCATCCCCTGTGGGAGTGTTTTGAAGGGCTGACACAAGTGAATTTAGAAATTTTGTAACAGCTGTGGGTGAGAAATTCTGCTCGTGTTGAAGCGCGGGTGGCCCTTCTGCTTGGAGTGACGCAACTTCTTTGGTCTGAGTCTAACCTTGCTGC
This sequence comes from Heterodontus francisci, assembly GCF_036365525.1. Lineage (NCBI taxonomy): Eukaryota > Metazoa > Chordata > Chondrichthyes > Heterodontiformes > Heterodontidae > Heterodontus > Heterodontus francisci. The sequence continues at coordinate 18,888,137 of NC_090402.1, forward strand.
ACAATTTTGCACAATCCAGGACATAAGACTTAAATATACCATAAAAGGCAAATCTTTTGGGCCTCCTTATCTCGAGAGACAATGGATACGCGCCTGGAGGTGGTCAGTGGCAAATACATAACAGAAATTAAACCATCATTGAAGAATAATTACCTATGAGCATCTAATCATCTGATTGTGAAAAGTTACAGACTAATATGCATTTGGAATCTGTATTCATTTCTCTACTAATTTATGTGAAAATACATGTAACTGCAATTAAACAATCTTTGTTAGAAAAACAGGAACATATGTTCATATTCTAGCTGCATTGCCAACTAGAAATACTACACCAATAAATACGATCAGGTGCTGCAGAAACAAAGTGTTCGTGAATATGTGTTGATATGCAATAGTTGAAAAACCATGACAACAGCATAGATTTCCTCACCAGTCCTGCACTGGTTTTCAAACATGTGCAAGACAAACCTTGCAGCCAGAAGTTAGAGCAGTTACATGTGGAGTCACCTTTGCATTCAAAGGGCCTCACCAAAAGCCAAGGATGGCAGAGGAGTACGCTAGGGTGGCCCCACAGTTCAGCGATGCCTTCCTGCTCACTCTCCTCCAGGCTGTGCAGGCAAGGTAGGAAGTCCTTTTCAACAGTGATGTTAAGAAGAGGTCTGCCCGCCTGAACAAGGCAGTCTGGCTGGAGATGGCAGAGGAGGCGAATAGCCATGGGGCCATCCGCCAAAAGGTCCAATGCTGGAAGGGGATGAATGAGCACTCCTCCAGCCAGCTGGGGCCCACTAAGCCTTGTGAGCACAGGGTATGAGTGCCAAAGTCATCCACAGCCATAGGGCAGTCAGATCAGCAGCCCTCCTCCAGTCAATCTGCTAATGCAGAGGTTACGCCAAGAAGGGGCAACCTCTGCATTTACAGAGAACACACTGACACAAATGGGAATGCACAGGTGTCACAGCAATGTAAATATGTTTTTCATTAAATGTTCCTCACCAATGTGTCCTTTTCTCTGTTCCTTTGCACCATTGGCCCTTCAGGAGAGCCAACGTATGCAATATCATTGCCATGCCACCATTACTCATGAGCGTCTCCACGGATGCAGTGACATGGATATTGGCTCAGTCAGCTGCTGCCTCTAATGGTTTATACAGGGATGCTGCAGATGTGGACTGGTGCACAGCAGGTGAGCGAGGGTGATGTGTGGCTTGCAGAGCTCATGTCACTTCCTATGGAGCAGACAGCCTTTGTCTGATAAGCCACTGCCGTACATCCCTAGTTCACAGCTAGCCCTGCGTGCAGAGCCTGGGTACCATCTGCCCTCCTTTGCGTCTTTCATGTTGTATGTCCTCAGCGTCCGAGGAGGAATCCTGTTGACGTCTCTGCTCATCATGCCAGGCCTGGGCCCTATTGGATGCGTAGTTGTGCAGAGCAGCAAAGAAAGGAGCTGGCCTTTTCGGTCCGTAGTACAGGGCATCACCATATCCATCCAGGCACTGGAAACACTCGTTCAGCATGCTGATTTCCTGCTCAATGATGGCTCTTCTAGCTCAGTGGCTGGCGTTGTATCTCTCTTCTGCAGCAGTGGTGGGGTCTCTCACTGGTGTCGGGAGCCATGTCTGCAAAGGATAGCCCTTATCTCCAAGAAGCCACCCCTCCATCTGAGCCAATTCAGTGAATATCGGTGGCAGCTGGGACTGATGCAGGTCCCATGTGTCATGGCAGCTGCCTGAGAAGCAGTCACAGATTTGCATGAAGCATCTGCGGTGATCACGTACCAGCTTCATCTAGATTGAAAGGATTCCTTTAATGGTGACGTCTGCAGGTGGTAGCCTGGCGGGAGGACCGATGGCCACATGAGCACAGTCTATGAACATTACAACCTATGGTTCTCCAGCAATGGTGCCAAGACCGATGGCCCTCTGGTCCTGGCTGTTCGAAAATGTCCTGAAGCGGACATACTCAGTGGCCTCCTGGTGCATGGCATTGCTGACCTCCCTGCTGCAGCGGTGCACTGCTGACTGTGTGACCTCACAAAAGTCTCTGGTGGGCCCCAGCAACGCTGCATAGGCCTCAAGCTTCAGAACTGCTGCCACTCTGAGGAACAAGGGCATAGGATGTCCACTGAAGCCCATGGGCTGCAGGTCATCTTTGAGCTGGGCACAGAGACATGTCACCACCTTCTCTACATGCGTAATCGCCTGTGACACTGGTGCTCTGACATCCGATGGCATGTCATATGGGGCCTGTAGATGCATAGCAATCATAATGGCGAACTCCCCTTGGGGGCTGCTGCTCACAACTGGGGGCCTCTACATGGATCACACCTGCCTGTTGATTTTGCCTCTGGCACATACGGACCCTCAGGAGCAGAGGATCACACAATGTAGGATGAGCCATACCTATTTCAATGTGATAAATAAAGTTGAACCCTTCATGTATTCGAAGGTTCCCAACAGGGCCGGAATTGGTGTTGACGGGTACATCAGCTGCTTTCCTGGATCAACTATGTGGCGTGCCATGTCATTGCCCATCTTGGCCAACACTCAGAGTGGCACAGCATAACCACATCAAGATCCTACCAGCTGAATTGATTGCCCCCACCATCCACATAACCTTAATTCTCCTACCTTTTCTGGCACCCTCCCCACACATAGGGTGACTAGAGTGCCATTACTCCTTCACAAACACAAACAAACGCACAGTATACACTATTTACGGAGGGAGGGTACACAGTATCTCCCTTCATGCCTGCAGAGCTTTCCCTCCAGTAATCCCAGACCCCACCCCCCTCTAAGAATGCAGAATGAAACCCCTGTAATTCCCCCTCCCTCCTCCCTTCCCGTATGCAGAGTGGGACCCCTGAAAACAGAACTTACTTTCTGTCGCGAAACCTTCTGCCTCTGATGACCTGCCAGCTTTTCCAATCGTGAACGGGGCGGCATGTGACGGCTGCCTGTTCAAAGTAAAATCCGGATATGTGCAGGAGGGGCAGCGGGCTGCATAATCTGCAGAGGTAAATACCGTTTAGAATATGTTAAATTGGGTGTTGCCGCTGAGCAACTGGGGGCCGCATCGAGGTCCCCCTGCTGCCGGAAATATGCGGAGGGCCATTCTCGACGTCATGGGTCAAAGCGGTCCTCTCCCTGCAGAATTTTACCGGCCCCTGCGCTGTGAACCTCAGCGTCGAGGAGCCAGTAAAATTCAGCCCAATATCTCCTTGTGTGGCTTGGTGAATTATTTTGTTTTATAATGCTTCTGTGAAGAGCCTTGCAAAGTTTTATTATGCTAAAGGTGCTATATAAATATAAGTTGCCCTGCTCACGGATGCCACAGAGTCCTGTAGAGGGCACTGCACTGGATCAGACTGTAGGTTAGTAGAAATGTCTGTTGACAACCCCGTGAAAAGTCTCTGGGTAACTGTACGCAAGGTGAACAGCAAAAGCCACGCCTTCACTGCTGAAAGTAAAACTCAGGTTATTAAGAGTCTCACGGGAAACTTGTTAGTTTTGTTATGAGAGGCTTCTTTTTTAAAATATGTTTTTAAGGACTCATTTAAATTGTGGAAATGGATTCATTTGGACTCCTGAAGAAATGTTGGACTTTGTTTTTTTCACTGGGGTCATTGAAAGGACACTTGACTGGAAACACTGACTGGAAGAATTAAGGAGTGCTAAAAACAACCTCTACTGGAGATCACCTGCCTTAAGATAAATAAACAACAGGGACCTTGGACTAAGGGGAGATGTTTACAGAGAAGCCACACGTCAAGGTTTATGGAGGTCAGGAGGCTGACTTTCTGTTTTGGGGTTTGGATCGTTTTCAGTTTAGTTGGGGTGTGAACTGTTTTGAAGACAGTTGGTTTTGCCTGCCAAGAAAAAAGAAACCCCCTGCTCATTTTGCCTGTACCCAAGAGACCCTGAGAAGTCCAGCGTGTCAGCTCCTCTTTCCTCCTGTCTTTGGAAAAACCCTGAGATTCAAGTGTGTGTTGGCTGAAACCCCGGTTGCCACATTTCTCCTGGAAAGCCTACAAGACGATTTCTCAACATCTCCAGAAAGAACTGCTTCTGAAAAAAATCCCAGTGACCCGTCACCATATACCCGGATCCCAGACCAAAAAGGAACAACTAACATCTTTCCATATCTTCTCTTTTTTCTTCAAGAATTAGCAAGTATTTGGCCAAAGTATTCTTTTTGTCCTTTTCTTGTGACAGGCCTCTGCAGAGAGAATTTATGTATTTTTTTCAGTGTGTGTGTGAATGGCTGACCCCTTATCCTGAGACTATGCACCCTAGTTCTAGAGACTTCAGCCAAGGAAACAGCCCCTCAGCACCTACCCTTTCAAGCCTTCTCAGAATCCGATATGCTTCAATGAGATCACCTCTTATTCTTCTAAACTCCAGGCAGTATAGGCCCATTCCACTCAATGTCTCCTCACAGGAGGACCCCCTCATCCCAGGAATCAATCTAGTGAACCTTTGTTGCACCTCCGTCTAAGGCATGTATATTCTTCCTTAGTAAAAAATCAAAGACATGGTAAATTTGTACAAGGCAATGGTTAAGTCCCAATTAGAACACTGTGAGCAGCTTTACACGCCCCAATATATAGAGGACACTAAAGTTATTGAGCATGGATTCAGCAGATATTAGGGATGAGAAACTATAATTATGAGGAGAGACTAGCAATACGGAGATTACTTTCATTGGTACACAGTAGGCTAAGGAGATTTAAAAGAAGTTTTAGAATTGAAGTTTTGAAAATAATACAATCTTGAACAGACAATGTTGAAACAAACTAACAAATGCAAATTGAATGAGTGACTTAGACCTATGGTATTATTAACTCCAAAACCTGTGTGCACTAATTTTCATAAGCTAGGCTAGGCAAGTGTTGATTAAAATAATAGAAGGGGATATGTGTTGGATGAGTCCACATCCCCAAAACAGAAACTAAAAACTCAATTCCACCTTTCTAGTTCTCACAGATAGGTCACGCTTTAAATAATGCCATCTGAACAAGCAACCAAAAATCAATTTTGCCAAATCTCAGACTTATTTAAAGGATTGACCTTCAGCTTCAACCACTCTACAGTAGCAGCAAAGAACCCCTTGTCAATGACACATTCTGAAATCTTGCAGGTAGCATTATTGAGAAAATCCATGAAATGAGGGGTAAGTTGAAAGAAAGCAAGTGAAGATCCAGATGAAGATGACCCACAGTGGAAGTTTGGTACTGTCCTGAATTAATTAGAAACTAAATTCTGTCAGGCAGATTACCACTGCATTATTAGGGTGTAGGTCACTATTAACCAAAATAGTTGAGATGCTCATGATTGTAAATTGTCCCAACTTTTGAGGGACACATAGAGGTAGAATAAGATGGCATATATAAAACTGTTGAAAATAAGACTATTTGCAATCATCACATTTGCATAACTTGTGCAGCAACTAAAAACTTGATGTAGATGCACACTTGCATCATCACATTGAAAATCACAAGCTTAAGTATTGTAATGCCAACTGCAGTATAGTCGATGGCATAAACTGAACAAATAGGCTAACAATAACATCAATTTTAAGATTTCATATCCTGTAATAGGTTAGTCCAGTAGTAAATTTTCAATTTCCCTTTGTAATAAAGCCTCTCTCTAAAGCAGCTACTGTGCCCACGGCTGATTGATCTAAGTCTAATGTTAACTGCATCATCATGGAAATTAAAAACATTAAATCAAACTGCCAATCTATCGGATTTACTGTTACATTAACCTGTTAGATGGGAAACAGCATGTTTTAAGAAAATAAGTGAGCATAAAGAAAACATTAATGATGCTTTCAGTACAATTTCTGGGTAATATATTCAAGATTACAGATATCAATTATATCGTTGCAATTTATGACCGATAGCCAACCTAATTCTTTCACAATGTTTTGCCCATGAAACTTAACTCTAAAACTATAAAAGTGTAAATCATGAAGATGAACTTTATTACAGAAAGCGATGGGAGTGTGGGGTGCCACCTGTGCCTTTACAAAGCCAGCAATGTAAGAGGGGCAGGTCTGGGTGATCCTGATTCCCAGTGTCGGGTATTTAAGTCCCTGGCTTCACAGGAGCAGGAGGCATCATCGGTGGTGGTAAGCTTGGTCTCACCAGGCTGCCACATTGTGGCAGTGGGTCTCATCTAGGAATTCAGGCCAGGGATCGCTTCCCGGACCCTCAAAGATTTCAGGATAGCACATTTTAAAAAAAGTCGTAAGCAGTAACACTTTCTTGACCTTCTGGGATAAAGGATATGACTCCCTCCAAAAGCCTTGACGTAAGGGTGGTGGTGATGGGGGAGGGATGTCTGTTGCTATGCAAATACAGGGACCTTCTCTGATGAACTTTGATGGGGTGACTCTGGTCAACTGAATCCTGCCACTTATGCATCCCCATTCCTTGTGGATCTGGTCACTTCCAATATATTTCCATATATATATATATATATATATATATATATATATATATATATATATATATATCCAGGCTATGCAATTATCCAGAGGGTAGTTAAAGAAATAGACTAGAATATTGCGGATATATCAGGTATAATCTTCCAAAGCTTTCAGGAACATGTTACAGCTTTATTCATAAAAGTGGGCAGGGCAAGCCCAAGTAAATATAGTTGAGTTTTACAGCAATCATAGGAAGATAGCTAGAATCAATCATCAGGGTGAGAGTGAGTGAACACATGGAAAAGAACAAGTTGATTAAAGAAAGTCAGCAGTTTTTGAAAGATAGGTGGTGATGTCCAAATAACTCAATAAAAGTATTTGACAAATTCACTATGGTGAAGGATTGAGGAGCATTTGATATGAAATTTCCAATTAAAATTGTGACTTACAGAATAAGAAGCAACCTTCTGGCATAGATAGGAAAATTGTTTGGGAGGAAGAAGCCAGAGAATTGGGATAAGACAGACATTATTCAATTGATAGACAGTGACAAATGATGCCCCTTTTCACTCAATACATAAATTGCATGATTTTGTGAAGAAAGGGAAATATATTCATCTCCAAATAATACTAAACTAGTAGGTGCAGTGAATTATGAAGACAGAAAATTTCAAAAGAACAAAGAAAGATTAAATGAGTGGGAAAAATAATGGCACAGGCATTTCAATATAGCAAGATGCAAGTTGGTATACTTCTGAATTCTTTTTGTAAAATTGATTCTTGGAATGTCAGCATCGCTAGCAAGAGCAGCATTTATAAAGCATCCCTATATGCTCTTGATAAAAGTTATTCTTTTTCCACTCCTCCATCTGTGTGGTGAAGGTTCTCCCACAAAACTGTAAGGTTGGGAGTTCCAGGATTTTTATCCAGCGACGATGAAGTTACGATGAGACATGTCCAAGTCAGGATGTTTTGTGACTTGGAGGGAAACTTGTGGTGATGGCATTACTGGGCTCCTACTACCCTTATGCTTTTACCTGGAGAAGATTGCAGGTTTGGGAGGTGCTGCCAAAGAAGCCTTCGTGAGTTGCTGCAATACATCATGTAGATGGTACACAGTGCAGCCATGGTATTCCGGTGGTGAATGTTTAAGCTAATGGAGGAAGTGTTTTATCGTGGATGGTATTGCACTTTCTGAATGTTGCTGCAGCTGCATTCATCCAGGTTAAGTGCAGGATATTTTATCATATTCTTGATATGCCTTGTAGGTTGTGGAGAGACTTTGGTGGGTCAGTAGGCAAGCCAATTGCTACAGAATACCCAACCTTGGACCTGCTCGAGTACCCGTGGCATTTATGTGGCTGGTATAATTGAGTTTCTGGTCAATGGTGCTGTTAATGCCTTTAAATGTCATGGGGAGGTGGTCAGGCTTTCCCTTGTTGGGGATGGTCATTGTTTGGCACCTGTGCAGCATGAATATTACTTGCACTTTTCAGCCTATGCATGGATGTTGTCCAGGTCTTTCTGTGTACTGCTATATTATCTGAGGAAATGCAAATGGAACTGAACACTTTGCAATCAGGAAATAACCTCTGACTTCTGAAGGAGGGAAGATAACTGAAAAAGCTGAAGATAGTTGGGACTAGGATGAGGTCCTGAGGAAATCCTGCCTTATGATGCCCTGGGGTTGAGAAGATTGGCCTCTAATAACCATAACTATCTTCCTTTGTGTTAAGTATGACCAATATCCTTACTAAATCTTTTTCCATTATGCTTGACCTGCTCATTTGAATGTGTGGTACTTTTATTCTTTTTTGCGCACACATGCAGTATCTTAAAAGGGGACAACTTGTGAGCGACTTGCACAGTACCATCCAAAGCTAACAGGGAACATCGGGTATGACTACAGCCATTGAAGAGATTTCCTCCTATTTCCCACTGACTTCAGTTGACAAGAATAACAAATGGTAGTACAATCTAAATGGGGACGTATTGGGGTGGGGAGGATGAGCATAGAGGTTTAAGGATCCAAGTAAATAAGTAACTAAAAGCAAGCAAACAGGTGCAAAAAAGCTGATCAAAAAGGCTGAACCAAGAGTGTCCTTTAACCCTGAACTGATTGATAATTTTATCATGGCGCCTGTATTCATTATTCCTTTTCTCAAAAACTTCTTTGAAAAACTGTAATTTTTGATTGTCAATACCATACCTAATATCCACTCTCCCTGTGCTTCACCATTTATAACTCCTTATCACAGTGCACATAACATAGTAATCTTCAAAATGTTAGTAAGTACAAACTTATGAGTTGAAATAATCCATCTTTAGTTTTAACCCTTCTAATTCTGAACTACTTTGACCTCATGTCAAGAACAAGAATGTTCACTCTTTGAGCAGTGATGCTTGAATTTGGAAGGTATATTATTAACAGGTTCTACCTTTAGTAGTTAATGCAATATCTAAAAGAATGCCACTATAGCTTAGCTTATAAATGAAAGTTAGATTATAATGATATAGCTTTAAAGCCAAACTGTAGTTTATATCTGAGTCAGATAAAATAAAACTATATGTAAAATTTGACATGGAAATCATTTACCTGAACCATCCCCAAGAACAATGATATTGCCCTGAAATAAAGCATACTTTAATGTTCATAAATTAACTTTAGTGAAAATGGTATTTTCAGATTATACCTTCGCCACTTGTGCATTTCATTTATTACCTGTTCATTTAACATTATGATAGCTTCATCATCTTTTCAGGGACTCTAGGTATGGTGAACAATCAATGAAAACTTAACTACCCAAAATATATTAAAGTAGACCACTGTTGCTATTCTGTCATTTAATAGAATTTATCTGAAGGAGAACAGAACCCAGAGAAATACAAACTAATTTTAAAACTGCATTTTAATGTTAACGAAGTAAGGTGAAAACTCAGTCTAATGCATCTTATTTTCCATACCTGGTGATTAAGTGAAGCTATACTAAATGGAAAAGGATTTTTCTAAATTTATGGATAGATTAAACAGCTGTGTCTGGATGTGCTCTCCAAAACTTGAATTAGAGGACTAACATGCTAAAGCTGAGATACTGTTCCACTAATAGTTGTTGAATGTGTAATAGGAATTGCTACTGCATTAGTCTATCAAAGAAACAGAAGCTTTATCTACTAGTAAGTCAATGACAATGATTATTTCACACTTAGCCAGCATTTCATAATGTAGCCAGCCATACCTTTACTCATGCCTTATATACTATAGCCATTAAGGGATTTCTATGGGCACCGCAATATAAAGAAGCAAAAAAAACCTCAAGCATTAAATGGATAATGGGCCGCTGATAAAATATTGACATTTTCAAAACACATGTCAACATTTATTAGAAAACATGATCTAAAAACAGATAATGCCATAACTGTTGCAGAATTATAGCTGAAGCATTAATTCTTTCAGGTGCTACTTGCTGTGCATTTTTGTGTTTTTATTTTGGGGTAGTATGCAACTTAGTGATCTCTTTCCTTCAATAATCTTTGTAGCATTTGGCTCCAGAACTTACATTTTTAATAATGGAGGGGTTATAGGAAAGATATAATGATACAATTCAAGGAAGGTGTTCTGGGCAACATATTTTATAACAGTACAATGAAGAAAGCTTTGGAATCATCTTCATAGAATTTGTAATTTCTAAAAAACTGTAAAGCACGTTTTTATTTGAATTCCTTAAAGGTATTTTACCCACTTCCTTTTGTCTACTCACTCAGCACTTACAACTTACAAGAGTGCATAGGCAACCCTACTTATGACTCTTTTACCAATCGTTCGGAGAAGCACAAAAGCAGCCCACATTATATCTCACTTCTACATTTTCTTCCTGCCTCTGGTGATGTACCTGTCAGCCACTCACTAAGCATGGCTGTGGAGTAAACCAGTCTCCTCATTCTGTAAGGGGACAAAAAAGTGCAACAATAATTCACACCATTACATTTCAAATGGTGCAGAGGCGAGTCCTTTAAGAACATCTGTAATGCTGAGTGTTTCAAATGCACCTTCTAGTGTCTCACTGGCCATATAGACCACTGTGGAGTGTGGGTCGCTGTTCATTCCAGGACATGTATTCCTCACATTCCAGCTTCCAAGCCAAAAGGTTACCTTTCTTTGTTTGCTGTGTAGCCTGGGAATGGTTTTTGGAGGTGCATACCTACCTAGCATCCCCACACCCCTCTCGAGCTCTTAGGCTGGTGTCCAGAGGAAAGATGAACACCTAAAGATTGGAGGCCTATTCGGTCGTAGGAGTTGCTGGAAGGTGCTAACTTGATGGAAGCACCAACTGCCTAATTTTGTTGGGTTTACTCCCTTAGCCATTTGCCCTTGATTTTGTTGTTAAGGTTGAAAGCACCAACTGGCAGGGCCCAAGATTGGCACAAAAGTAGGTGTGATCTTGTCCTCCAGGTGTGCGAAGGGAACAGCTATGGGTCACTGCTTCCCACCTCTAGGTTGCTACCTCCATTCCCTGAACCCTCCAGCTCCTATGCCCTCAGGTGGTCAATCTGAGAAGACTGTAGGTTGTTTAGGAGTGAACGCAGCACAGGCAAGTGAGTTTCTGGCCAGGAACAGGCTGAAGCAGAAAAAACAGTATAACCAGTGGCCAGTCACAGGCTCAGCAGGAGACTGAAGTGTCTCAATCTTGGTGGGGGAAGGGCAGCAAACTGATCAAAGTACTTTAAATATCATAACATATAGACCAACAAGTCTTGAATTCAATCATAGATCTGTGCTTATTTAGCTGATCCCAGCCAAGGCAGCTGTGGCAGTTAGTCTCGGTGAGTTTGGGAGCATAAAATCTTGTGGGACTACTGGTTCCAATCAATCTCCAGTCTGGTCTGCTGGAAAGTGTACATGCGTATACATTAGATGAGGGCAGAATTAGACTTTGTCATGAATAGTCTGCCGACATTCACCATCTAGGCTCATATACAAATATTGAGGGAGATGATGCTTTAATGGGATGCCAATTGGCAGGTTTTACAATGGGTGGGTAATACTTACCATTCAGGTGCTGAAGTTGAAAATGATCCCTGTTATATGTAGAATAGTAGATATCAAGTAATAATAGCAAAGATATAATCTGAGAGATTCAGCTAATGACAAAAACTTTGCCAGTGAAGTTCGATTCATTTGTAATTGTCACCTGAATCCTGAGATTAGATTACTGCCCTAAATCTCACGAAATGTATGTGTTTTTTTTTAATATAGTGCAATGACTCTGGGTTCACTTTTGTTCATAAAATAGAGAAGGTTCAGTCTTAACAGTGATAACTACCACAGACATGACAGCTATGAACAATTCTATTTTTAAAAAATACATTTACTTGTTACTTGCATTGCAATTACTAAATTAAAATAAGTAAATGAACTCCTCTATGCTCATGATGCTGTGATAGTAGCGCTCACGGAACCTCAGCTACAAAGACTCATGGACTGTCTCTCCCATGCCTGTAACTTGTTCTATTTGACTATAAGCATCAAGAAAACCGTGGACATGGGATAAGGTGTGGCATCTCCGCCCCAATCACACTAAATAACACCCCAGTGGAAGTGGTGAACAAATTCAATTACCTTGGGTCCACAATGATAATCTGTCCCTTGATGCACAGCTCAATACATGCATAGGGAAAGCATCTACCACCTTTGGCCAACATGCAAAACACATATGGGAGAACACCAACCTGACCCTTAGGACTAAACTGATGGTTTATAATGTCTGTGATCTCAGCACCTTGCTGTATGGCTGTGAAACATGGGCGACTTACAGCTACCAGGAAAAGATGCTCAATAATTTCCATCTTTGCTGTCTGCGGTGCATTGTGGGTATAACCTGGCAGGACAAAAATCACAAATGTGGCAGTCCTCTCAAAGGCAAAGCTCACAAGTGTGTTGGCACTAATCAAACAGAAGGACCTTCGATGGATCGAATACATCCTGGAAGATGATCACATACCCAAGGACCTTCTGTATGGTGAGGTAGCCGAGGCCAGACGACCAGTGGGGCGCCCAAAGCTCCACTTCAAGGATGCATGCAAGCGTGACATGAAGGCCCTAAATGTCGACTATCACACCTGGGATCACGAGCTGGCAAAAGAGGAAAATGGCGACAGATCCTGTGGACTGGTGTGCACAACCATGACAACCAGTCACTACAGCACTTTGGGAACAGACGCCAATGCCAAAAACAACAACTCATAGCGTCACTTGGCAGCTTCACGTGTGACACTTCTGGCAGAAGCTGCCTCTCAAGGAAAGGGCTGCACAGCCATCAGCAAAGCTGCACCAAAAGACACCACCTAAATGGATTGTTTGCTGCGTGTCCATCATCTTTCATAGATGGAAGGATGCCAACCAATATGCTATGCAGTTTCTATCTTTAACCCCCACTCTCAGACATTAGGTAAAAGCTCCTATTACAGCTGACTGTTGTGAAGCGGTTTTTAAACTTCACTACTATTTGACTGATGGTTTAGGAATTGCCCTAATCTGCATGTTTCACAAGCCTTTCTGGGTATTCACAGAATGTTGTCAATTTCATTTCATTCAGCATTCACACAATTAAGTGTAAATCACTCTGAAGACATTTTATTCAAAGCTAAATATTGGTTTTTGCCACTGAATGACACTCAAATCATTGGCTGTGGCATATGCTTATAGCCAGTCAAGGCATACTGAGATTTATGGGTCAGAAAATTACCTTTACCATTGCAGTGATTTTTGAGTAAACACTGAACAAATATTACATAGATTATATAGCACAGAAATAGGCCATTCGGCCCAACCAGTCCATTTGGGAATGATAGCATCGTGGTTATGTTACTGGACCAGTAATCGAGAGGCCTAGAGATAGTTCAAGTCTGACCAAGGCAGCAGAGGAATTTAAAATCCGTTAATTAAATACATCTGAAAAAAATTCAATCAGTAACAGTGACAATGAAAACTACCGTATTGTTGTAAAAACCCATCAGGTTCACTAATATCCTTCAGAGAAGGAAATCTACTGTCCCTACCTGGTCCGGCCTATACGGACTCCAGACCATCAGCAATATGGTTGACTCTTAATTGCCATCTGTAATGGCCTAACAAGCCACTCAGTTGTTAAGGCGGTGGTGGCTCACCACAGCCTTCTCGGTGGCAATAACTGCTGGCCTTGCAATGACACCCATGTCCTATGAATAAAGAATGCTGCCGTTTATGCTCCACTCGAGCATCCCTCCATCCTTTCGCACATAACTCTATCACCCTCTATTCCCTTCTCCTTCATTCTCTTAACTAGTTTCCGCTTAAATGCATCTATACTATTCGTCTCAACTACTCCCTGTGTTAGTGAATGCCACATTTTCATCACTCTCTGGGTAAAGAAGCTTTTTTCTGAATTCCTTATTTGATTTCTTGGTGACTTCCCGTCAAGTGGCAATGCCCTCTCTGTGACTATTCTATCAAAACCTTTCATAATTTTAAAGACCTCTATTAGGTCACCCTCAGCATTCTCTTGTCAAGAGAAAAGAAATCCAGACTGTTCATACCTTTCTGCTAGGTATAACCTTGCATGTCTGATGTTATGCCAGTAAACCTTTTTCCATCCTCTCCAGTACTTCCATAGCCTTCTGATAATGTGGTGACCAAAACTATACACAGTACTCCAAGTAAGGTCTAACCAAGGCTTGATACAAGTCTAGCATAACTTCTCTACTTTTCAATTCTATCCCTCTAGATACAAACCCCAGTGCTTGCCTCAATTTTGTTATGGACTTATTGATTTTAGCAAGTTGGGTAACTACTCGCAGATTCCTTTGCTCTTCTACCCCATTTAGATTCTTATTTTCCAAGATGTGACCTCCTTACTTTTCATATCAAAATGCAATACTTCATGCTTAGCTATGTTGAAATTAATTTTCAAATTATATGCCCATTCTGCAAGTTTATTAATGTCTTCTTGTAATTTGGTGCAGTTCTCCTCCGTATCGACTAGCCCTTCTAATCTGGCATAATCCAGAAATTGGGCTGGATTTTGCAGTGAACAGCAAAGCAATGGTTGCCACTGACTTCAAAGAAAGCTGTCCACAAAGATCTCGCTAGCTCTGTAGCATGGATTTCCCCTTTCCTGACAGCAGTTTATATCTGGTGCTAAGTCAAGGGGATCTCCAGGCATTCAGCAGCATGAATGTCATCAAGCAGGGTAAGCAGCTAATCAAATTGAAGTATTCACACAGACAGCAAATCAGGAAGTTAAAAGCACTGATTCTCCTTCACTTTTGATTTAAATTTTCAAATGTGCATGTCCCAATCATATATTTCACTATCTGTAAAATTTAAAAATTAATTGAAGGAATTCAGTAGTTGTTGAACAGATAGGATCGATAATAAGACAACTGTACAGACATAATTGAAGACTTTCCAGAAATGTTTTCCTTGTTTCTCCCGTGTTATCTCTCCCAGGCATGGAACAAACTATTCTGTACTTCTTATGCTGCCCACAAATTCTCAAGCTGACCAAACAAATATATTATGTTCTAGTGAGTTGAATTAGTTATCAGTGAAAAACCACATGCGTGCAGTAATCAACATACCACTGGTTGGAAGATATAACTCCGAATCAACTTTGTCAGATTTATACACTATTTTGAAAACATAAGCCTCAAGAAATAGGCAATATGTAATACACTTTTGTATAGATTGAGATGAACATGCAATATCAGTGGCATCAATCATCATCTAGAACACATTATGAACCTGAGCAGAATTGAATGGCGGGCCTAATCTGAGAAAGGTGGGCTACTTGATCTATCAGCCTTTCACAACAACTTTCTTACACTGCCTGAAGCTATGAAATGTGCTCAGTAACTTTCTTTTAGCTGCACAGTAATCTCCATACTAGACAGTCTATTCCACTGTTACCAATTTAATTTACTCTACTACATGGACCAGATACGCAAGAGGAATTCCCACCAAACTACCGGGAGAGTTTAACTACAAGATTAATATCCAAGATACAAATAGAGATGTTTGATGGAAAATTGGAATAATGAACATGATCTATTATGTAGCACATAATCTGTATTATTTCCATAGAAATAGGAGTCTGAGTTCGTTATTGAATGAGTAAATTACTGGCATGGGATAATCAACCAGTAATGGTGAGGAGAAAAATCGGCCATTTGTGGCAGTGAATAGAGGCTGCGATTGGCAGAAGGTTTGCTTCAGGGGCTTGGGGGACTCCTCCTGGTCCACAAGCAATGCTTTAAAAAGCACTTACTTGCTGGATATGGGTACTCCCATCTCCATTTAGCTTCTGGTTTTTCTGAGCCCTGGGAAACCTGGCCAGCCAGAATTAAATTTAAATCAGGTTCCAATTGCATCGTAAAAATAGCAGCAGGTGCGTATAAGGCAGGTTGGTGTCACGCTTCGTGATTTAGGAATTTTACCCCTCCCCATCAACCCTGTCCTACCCATCAGAGGGGACTGGGTTAGTAGCAACTCCCATATCTCCATCTCAACACGGCCTCCATTTGGACACCCATCCCCCCTAGCACAGGGTATTGATCACTGTTTACATTTTTTAAAAATGTAATTTTCAGGAGTGGAGAGCTGGGTTTAAACTAATATGGCAGGGGGATGGGAACCAATTGAGGAGGTCAGTTGACAGTAAGGAGGTAGTAACAAAAGCCTGTAAGGAACTAGATAATGAAGTCAGTGTGACTAAGGGGAAGAGCAGGCAGGGAGCAGATGATGAATGTAAAGGGACTGGTGGTCTGAGGTGCATTTGTTTTAATGCAAGAAGTGTAGTAGGTAAGGCAGATGAACTTAGGGCTTGGATTAGTACCTGGGAGTATGATGTTATTGCTATTACTGAGACTTGGTTGAGGGAAGGGCATGATTGGCAACTAAATATCCCAGGATATCGATGCTTCAGGCGGGATAGAGAGGGAGGTAAAAGGGGTGGAGGAGTTGCATTACTGGTCAAAGAGCATATCACAGCTGTGCTGAAGGAGGGCACTATGGAGGACTCGAGCAGTGAGGCAATATGGGCAGAACTCAGAAATAGGAAGGGTGCGGTAACAATGTTGGGGCTGTACTACAGGCCTCCCAACAGCGAGCGTGAGATAGAGGTACAAATATGTAAACAGATTATGGAAAGATGTAGGAGCAACAGGGTGGTGGTAATAGGAGATTTTAATTTTCCCAACATTGACTGGGATTCACTTAGTGTTAGAGGTCTAGATGGAGCAGAATTTGTAAGGAGCATCCAGGAGGGTTTTCTAGAGCAGTATGTAAATAGTACAACTCGGGAAGGGGCCATACTGGACCTGGTGTTGGGGAATGAGCCCGGCCAGGTGTTTGAAGTTTCAGTAGGGGACTACTTTGGGAATAGCGATCACAATTCCGTAAGCTTTAAAATACTCATGGACAAAGACGAGAGTGGTCCGAAAGGAAGAGTGCTAAATTGGGGGAAGGCCAACTATACCAAAATTCGGCAGGAGCTGGGGAATGTAGATTGGGAGCAGCTGTTTGAAGGTAAATCCACATGTGATATGTGGGAGGCTTTTAAAGAGAGGTTGATTAGCGTGCAGGAGAGACATGTTCCTGTGAAAATGAGGGATAGAAATGGCAAGATTAGGGAACCATGGATGACAGGTGAAATTGTGAGACTAGCTAAGAGGAAAAAGGAAGCATACATAAGGTCTCGGCGGCTGATGAAAGACGAAGCTTTGAAAGAATATCGGGAATGTCGGACCAATCTGAAACGAGGAGTTAAGAGGGCTAAAAGGGGTCATGAAATATCTTTAGCAAACAGGGTTAAAGAAAATCCCAAAGCCTTTTATTCATATATAAGGAGAAAGAGGGTAACTAGAGAAAGGATTGGCCCACTAAAGGACAAAGGAGGAATGTTATGCTTGGACTCAGAGAAAATGGGTGAGATTCTAAACGCGTACTTTGCATCGGTATTCACCGAGGAGAGGGACATGACGGATGTTGAGGTTAGGAACAGATGTTTGATTACACTAGGTCAAGTCGGCATAAGGAGGGAGGAAGTGTTGGGTATTCTAAAGGGCATTAAGGTGGACAAGTCCCCAGGTCCAGATGGGATCTATCCCAGGTTACGGAGGGAAGCGAGAGAGGAAATAGCTGGGGCCTTAACAGATATCTTTGCAGCATCCTTAAACACGGGTGAGGTCCCGGAGGACTGGAGACTTGCTAATGTTGTCCCCTTGTTTAAGAAGGGTAGCAGGGATAATCCAGGTAATTATAGACCGGTGAGCCTGACGTCAGTGGTAGGGAAGCTGCTGGAGAAGATACTGAGGGATAGGATCTATTCCCATTTGGAAGAAAATGGGCTGATCAGTGATAGGCAACATGGTTTTGTGTAGGGAAGGTCATGTCTTACCAACTTAATAGAGTTCTTTGAGGAAGTGACAAAGTTGATTGATGAGGGAAGGGCTGTCGATGTCATATACATGGACTTCAGTAAGGCGTTTGATAAGGTTCCCCATGGCAGGCTGATGGAGAAAGTGAAGGCGCATGGGGTCCAAGGTGTACTAGCTAGATGGATAAAGAACTGGCTGGGCAACAGGAGACAGAGAGTAGCAGTAGAAGGGAGTTTCTCAAAATGGAGACGTGTGACCAGTGGTGTTCCACAGGGATCCGTGCTGGGACCACTGTTGTTTGTGATATACATTAATGATTTGGAGGAAAGTATAGGTGGACTGATTAGCAAGTTTGCAGACGACACTAAGATTGGTGGAGTAGCAGATAGTGAAGGGGACTGTCAGAGAATACAGCAGAATATAGATAGACTGGAGAGTTGGGCAGAGAAATGGCAGATGGAGTTCAATCAGGGCAAATGCGAGGTGATGCATTTTGGAAGATCCAATTCAAGAGTGAACTATACAGTAAATGGAAAAGTCCTGGGGAAAATTGATGTCCAGAGAGATTTGGGTGTTCAGGTCCACTGTTCCATGAAGGTGGCAACGCAGGTAAATAGAGTGGTCAAGAAGGCATATGGCATGCTTTCCTTCATCGGACGGGGTATTGAGTACCAGGGTTGGCAGGTCATGTTACAGTCATATAAGACTTTGGTTCGGCCACATTTGGAATACTGCGTACAGTTCTGGTCACCACATTACCAAAAGGATGTAGATGCTTTGGAGAGGGTGCAGAGGAGGTTCACCAGGATGTTGCCTGGTATGGAGGGCGCTAGCTATGAAGAGAGGTTGGAGTAGATTAGGATTATTTTCATTAGAAAGACGGAGGTTGAGGGGGGACCTGATTGAGGTGTACAAAATCATGAGAGGTATAGACAGGGTGGATAGCAAGAGGCTTTTTCCCAGAGTGGGGGATTCAATTACTAGAGGACACGAGTTCAAAGTGAAAGGGGAAAAGTTTAGGTGGAAAGTTCTTTACGCAGAGGGTGGTGGGTGCCTGGAACGCGTTGCCAGCGGAGGTGGTAGATGCGGGCACGATGGCGTCTTTTAAGATGTATCTAGACAGATACATGAATGGGCAGGAAGAAAAGAGATACAGAACCTTAGAAAATAGGCGACATGTTTAGATAGAGGATCTGGATCGGCGCAGGCTTGGAGGGCCGAAGGGCCTGTTCCTGTGCTGTAATTATCTTTGTTCTTTTACTGATTTCCTCTCCTGAATTTTTTTTTAAAAAGGGACTACAGAAGTACTTGGGGAAAAAAACTTAAGTCAGGAATTTAGTTGGAGCATGCAGAGTTCATTTGATGTTACTAGTTTTTTTCCTTGCTGCGTTAGCTCCAGCTGAGTTCCTGATTGTATTTTTTCTGGGTAATTTTGTAGTCCCATTTTTATTTAGAAAGATTCACATCGGGACCGCACCGTTTATTTTTTTTTAAAGAAGTACTGTTAATAAAAGCTTGGTTAATTTGCTCATTTCGTGTCAGCATGTCAAACAGTTTGTAGAGCAGCTCAGTTGATTATTTGTCTCTTGCTGAAACTGCAGCTACGGCTTTTGTTTTGCCTGGTAGTAATGGCTGTATCACATGCTTTTCTGTGATCTGAATGGCCCATTAATGACATAGACTAATCAGATCACATAAAAATAATCAGGAGGGGAAATTCAGTGGTGTGCACCTCAAAGGGAACCTTTTAATATGTTTGGGATTAGTGTAGGATTAGTATAAATGGGTGGTTGATGTTCGGCACAGACTCGGTGGGCCGAAGGGCCTGTTTCAGTGCTGTATCTCTAATCTAATCTAATCTAAATGATATCTCAACATCATACAGAAAAAAACACAATGCATAAAATATCCATTAGATGGAGTCAGCGTGCAAACATTTTTTGCATCATATAAAAAAATCTTTGGTTTGTAGGAGTTATAAAAAATTATGCATGCTGGGTAGCTGATAGCGTATGGAGAATGTAGCACTTGCCTGCAACAATCATGACTTCATAGACCGAATGTTACTTAAGTATTTTTCATTCA
Source organism: Heterodontus francisci (assembly GCF_036365525.1). Lineage (NCBI taxonomy): Eukaryota > Metazoa > Chordata > Chondrichthyes > Heterodontiformes > Heterodontidae > Heterodontus > Heterodontus francisci. Next base: position 18,908,063 of record NC_090402.1, read on the forward strand.
TTGCAGCTACCCAGCAAGTATTCGCTCTCCACCTTGACACTGACACATTTGAAATGTTGCTAAGCAACACATGTTTAAAACTGTGCCCAGAATGCACTTTGATACTCCACTGAATCTTGCACAGTCATAAATAATGAATTCTGCAGAAATCTGAGCAGGAGTTTGGTGGGAGAAAAGATTGAGAGAATTCTGGTTATCTGGATTGCTATATCTAAACTATTTGTTACAAAAGGAGAAATTCTATTTTGTTGAGTTTATTGACTGAATTAATACAGAATAGGAAACAAAGGAAAAGATTCAAAGAAATATAACAAATATTAAAACAATATATGAGCTAGGAATTAAGAAATGAATAAAAAAGTGAAAATTAAGTATTTTAAAACTTGGAATAATGGAATTTAGGAATATAATGCAGCTTGAGATAAAAACATTTTGATTACAAAATTAAGTTAACAATATTACTTAGGGATGAAGATTTTTTCAATGTTAAGTTACAGAAATATAGAAATGATCAGAAGTAAATCTCAAAGAAAATGACCATAATAAATCTGTCAGGCTTCAGGTGGAGGTTTAGTAAATTTTATGAAATGTCGGGATACTGGGGGAAAAAAAGACTTGTTTTTGGGTGCGAGGATGGGGATTTAAGGCAGAAATTCAGGGAGCTAGGGTGGAAGCTTAGAGCGAGAACAAACAGAGTTGTTATCTCTGGGTTGTTGCCCGTGCCACGTGCTAGCGAAGTGAGGAATAGGGAGAGGAGTTGAACACGTGGCTGCAGGGATGGTGTAGGAGGGAGGGTTTTGGTTTCCTGGATAATTGGGGCTCTTTCTGGGGTAGGTGGGACCTCTACAAACAGAATGGTCTTCACCTGAACCAGAGGGGTACCAATATCCTGGGGGGGAGATTTGCTAGTGCTCTTCGGGGGGGTTTAAACTAATTCAGCAGGGGGATGGGAACCTAAATTGTAGTTCCAGTGTGCAGGATGTTGAGAGTAGTGAGGTCAGGGATAAGGTTATAAGGATGCAAGAGGGCACTGGCAAGCAAGAGCTTGGTTTAAAATGTGTCTACTTCAACGCCAGGAGCATCCGGAATAAGGTGGGTGAGCTTGCAGCATGGGTTGGTACCTGGGATCTCGATGTTGTGGCCATTTCAGAGACATGGGTAAAGCAGGGACAGGAATGGATGTTGCGGGTTCCGGGATTTAGATGTTTCACTAAGAACAGAGAAGATGGTAAAAGAGGGGGGGGTGTGGCATTGTTAATCAAGGAAAGTATTACAGTGGCAGAAAGGACGTTTGAGGACTCGTCTACTGAGGTAGTCTGGGCCGAGGTTAGAAACAGGAGAGGAGAGGTCACCCTGTTGGGTGTTTTCTATAGACCTCCAAATAGTTCCAGAGATGTAGAGGAAAGGATAGCAAAGATGATTCTTGACAGGAGCGAGAGTAACAGGGTAGTGGTTATGGGGGACTTTAACATTCCAAATATTGACTGGAAATACTATAGTTCGAGTACTTTAGATGGGTCAGTTTTTGTCCAGTGTGTGCAGGAGGGTTTTCTGACACAGTATGTAGACAGGCCAACCAGGGGCGATGCCACATTGGATTTGGTACTGGGTAATGAACCCGGCCAGGTGTTAGATTTAGAAGTTGGTGACCACTTTGGTGATAGTGATCACAATTCGGTTAGGTTTACCTTAGCGATGGGCAGGGACAGGCATATACAGCAGGGCAAGAATTATAGCTGGGGGAAAGGAAATTATGATGCGATTAGGCAAGATTTAGGATGCGTAGGATGGGGAAGGAAACTGCAGGGGATGGGAACAATCGAAATGTGGAGCTTATTCAAGGAGCAGCTACTGCGTGTCCTTGATAAGTATGTACATGTCAGGCAGGGAGGAAGTTGTCGAGCGAGGGAGCCGTGGTTTACTAAAGAAGTTGAAGAGCTTGTCAAGAGGAAGAAGAAGGCTTATGTTAGGATGAAACGTGAAGGCTCAGTTAGGGCGCTTGAGAGTTACAAGCTAGCCAGGAAGGATCTAAAGGGAGAGATAAGAAGAGCAAGGAGAGGACACGAGAAGTCATTGGCGGATAGGATCAAAGAAAACCCTAAGGCTTTCTATAGGTATATCAGGAATAAAAGAATGACTAGAGATAGGTTAGGGCCAATCAAGGATAGTAGTGGGAAGTTGTGTGTGGAATCGGAGGAGATAGGGGAAGTGTTAAATGAATATTTTTCGTCAGTATTTACAGTGGAGAAAGAAAATGTTGTCGAGGAGAATTCTGAGATACAGACTACTAGGCTAGATGGGATTGAGGTTCACAAGGAGGAGGTGTTAGCAATTTTGGAAAGTGTGAAAATAGATAAGTCCCCTGTTCCAGATAGGATTTATCCTAGGATTCTCTGGGAAGCCAGGGAGGAGATTGCAGAGCCTTTGTCCTTGATTTTTATGTCGTCATTGTCGACAGGAATAGTGCCGGAAGACTGGAGGATAGCAAATGTTGTCCCCTTGTTCAAGAAGGGGAGTAGAGACAGCCCTGGTAATTATAGACCTGTGAGCCTTACTTCGGTTGTGGGTAAAATGTTGGAAAAGGTTATAAGAGATAGGATTTATAATCATCTTGAAAAGAATAAGTTCATTTGAGATAGTCAGCACGATTTTGTGAAGGGTAGGTCGTGCCTCACAAACCTTATTGAGTTTTTGACAAGGTGACCAAACAGGTGGATGAGGGTAAAGCTGTGGATGTGGTCTATATGGATTTCAGTAAGGCGTTTGATAAAGTTCCCCACGGTAGGCTATTGCAGAAAATACAGAAGTATGGGATTGAAGGTGAATTAGTGCTTTGGATCAGAAATTGGCTAGCTGAAAGAAGACAGAGGGTGGTGGTTGATGTCAAATGTTCATCCTGGAGTATAGTTTCTAGTGGTGTACCGCAAGGATCTGTTTTGGGGCCACTGCTGTTTGTCATTTTTATAAATGACCTGGATGAGGGTGTAGAAGGGTGGGTTAGTAAATTTGCGGATGACACGAAGGTCGGTGGAGTTGTGGATAGTGCCGAAGGATGTTGTAGGTTACAGAGGGACATAGATAGGCTGCAGAGCTGGGCTGAGAGATGGCAAATGGAGGTTAATGCGGAAAAGTGTGAGGTGATTCACTTCGGAAGGAGTAACAGGACTGCAGAATACTGGGCTAATGGAAAGATTCTTGGTAGTGTAGATGAGCAGAGAGATCTTGGTGTCCAGGTACATAAATCCCTGAAAGTTGCCACCCAGGTTAATAGAGCTGTTAAGAAGGCATATGGTGTGTTAGCTTTTATTAGTAGGGGGATCGAGTTTAGGAGCCACGAGGTCATGCTGCAGCTGTACAGAACTCTGGTGCGGCCGCACCTGGAGTATTGCGTGCAGTTCTGGTCACCGCATTACAGGAAGGATGTGGAAGCTTTGGAAAAGGTGCAGAGGAGATTTACTAGGATGTTGCCTGGTATGGAGGGAAGGTCTTACGAGGAAAGGCTGAGGGACATGAGGTTGTTTTCGTTAGAGAGAAGGAGGAGAAGAGGTGACTTAATAGAGACATATAAGATAATCAGAGGGTTGGACAGGGTGGATAGTGAGAGCCTTTTTCCTCGGATGGTGATGGCAAACACGAGGGGACATAGCTTTAAGTTGAGGGGTGATAGATATAGGACAGATGTCAGAGGTAGTTTCTTTACACAGAGAGTAGTAGGGGCGTGGAACGCCCTGCCTGCAACAGTAGTAGACTCGCCAACTTTAAGGGCATTTAAGTGGTCATTGGATAGACATATGGATGAAAATGGAATAGTGTAGGTCAGATGGTTTCACAGGTCGGCGCAACATCGAGGGCTGAAGGGCCTGTACTGCGCTGTAATGTTCTATGTTCTTTGCACGATTACTCCATGTCTGGTCCCATTGAGGCAGGCAGCATTCACACGTCATACTGCCTCCTCATCTAAATGGTTTCAGCATGCAGACCAGTACAGAATGCACCCCTGACTGGCTATCTGCTTAGCAGGGGGCCCATTTGTGGCTAGTGTGGCAAGCAGCTAGCCTGCCCCTCCCAAAGGGGAGCTGCGCTCATGCTAGAGGAGCTTTTGTAACTGTCTCTGGAATGCTTTTCTGTAAGGAAAAGCACATCAAATGGAGCAGCAGACAAATGAGAGGGCTCCCAGGTTTCTGATGGGGTGCTGGAGGCATTAGTGATGGAAGTAGAAAGGAGGAAAGACACCATGTTTCCACAGGAGGCCCTCGTAGCACACCCTGAGAAGGGAATGGGAGCGCTGGCCACAGAAAGCCTGGTGAGCAGTTAATAGCTAGAAGGCAGGCTGCGGGTTTAACACAAGGACACCTGCAAGAGTAATTGTCTAAAATTGGTTATCCCCATCCATTGCAGCTTTACTATAGATATTACCATAGATGAAGATTGTAGTTATGAAGGAGTCATTTTGAGGTTCTTGTAAAGTGGTACAGTTTTAAATTTTTTTTAAATTACCAGGCATCTTTCATGCTTGGCAGTTGAGATGGTTGGAAATTGTCCTTTATGTCACAGGATAATCCTTTATGGTTGCATTCTAACATTCTATTGCCATTTCACTTTCGAATGAGGGTACATGATCTTTTTTTATATCTTCATGCTTAAATTGCTCAATAACTCAAAACTCTGTTCCCTAGCTACTGACTCCATCCCTCTCCCTAATGGGTGGCACAGTGGCGCAGTGGTTAGCATCACAGTGCCAGCGACCCGGCTTCGATTCTGGATACTGCCTGTGCAGAGTTTGCAAGTTCTCCCTGTGAACACTTGGGTTTTCGCCGGGTGCTCCGGTTTCCTCCCACAGCCAACGACTTGCAGGTTGATAGGTAAATTGGCCATTATAAATTGCCCCGAGTATAGGTAGGTGGTCGGGGGATGGTGGGGATGTGGCAGGAATATGGGATTAATGTAGGATTAGTATAAATGGGTGGTTGATGGTTGGCACAGACTCAGTGGGCCGAAGAGCCTGTTTCAGTGCTGTTTCTCTAAATAAAAAAAATAAAAGTCTGAGATTAAGCCCGGGTCCCCCTTTTAATGCTTAGTTTTTTTTTTCTTTTTCCTTTTTTATTTGGTTATTTTATTTTAGGTTCTTCAGTTTGTGAGCCCTGTGAATCGCCACTGGAAACAGTTTCCCATTCACAAAAACATCCTTGACCCTCTCTTTTATTATACACCACATCTCCTGAACAAATTTTCGCCTCAGATGTTCTTATACGATGCCTCAGAGCTCTGCAAATTTTCTGAGACCTCAGCCTTGATGAAAGCCCATTTCCCTGCATGTAAAGCATTCAAATGTGTAGAAAAAAATTGAACTAATTGTAGTACCTTTTAGGGCAGGAGGACCGTCACACAGTACAGAAGGCAATTTCAGATTCCGCCCACAGACCAATTGACAGTCCCTATATCAACCAACCATCTGAAGCAAATTCTTCGCATGAACTGCCCATGCCAGGGCAGTTGTCAACTTGCACTTCGGCTGGTTAGCTAAGATTTTATGCAACATTTCACCAAAGTCCATTCCTTTCACAAAGCCCCTTGCTGAAGGGACTTTCAGCTGCAGTATTCATAACCATAATGTTCATGTTTTCACACATATCTCTGAACTCACCATTGGCATATTCCCCTCCATTATCAGTCAGAAATTTAGCTGGTGCCCCAAGTCCAGTACCTAACCATTTCTCAATAATCATGTCTATAATCACCCTTTGTCCCTTCTATTCATTATAGTAGAAAGACTAAATCTAGTTTCTAGGTTGATAAAATGTAGCATGAAAATATTCTAGTCTTTGTCCCATAACTTTAAATACATGGCAACTAAATACTGTACTAATGGAAGACTGATAATAGGACGTGATGGTGTCCTCTGATACTTACAGATTTCACACTTTTCAATAATCTCTTCTATTATACTCTTAATCAATCACACCTGCATCCTTTAGCAGAGTTTTTAATTTCTGACAAGAGGGAGCAAATTGTCTGTGTAACTTTAAGACAATTTTCCTTTTATCTCTGATTCTTAACACCTGATGCCATCAATATTCTCTAACACTCTGATTAGAAACATCAGGTTTTGTTAAGGGGATACAATAATGCTCTGACTGGGTAAACTGAAAATTCACTGACTTCTCAAAAACAATTGCTTTATCATGCTCCATATCAAGTTTCATCTGTGTCTTTTTCATTGAAGACTTACTCAACAGTAAAGGTATTTCACTGGAGACTACCTCAGTACTGATGAAGTGGCTTACCCCAGCTATTTCACATGGAATTACTAGTTTCTTCAGTGACTTCAATGTGTTGCTATTACCAAACCTAAAGCTGGTAGTACTTTTATATTATTTAACCTTGCATTGATCCTCACTACTGAGTAATTCCACTGTAACCAATCAGTTCCACATATTGTCAAGATGCAAGCACTATCTAATACAGCACAGTTGAACGAATCCACAACTAACACATTCATCACAGGACTAAAATTCCTTGTGACTAGTACAATTTGTTTAGATTCATCAGTATCGTCCTCTTCAGCCTCATAATTCTCTGTGTCATCTTTTATTTTGAGGACTCTGCCCCTCCACTTAGGGGAGGTCATTACATAATGATACTTTGAGTAACATCTGAAGCAACTATTAACTGTTCCTTGGGCATTCCTGGGATTCATTCGCCTATGATTGCTGCTCCTATTCTGTCTTCCACAGTAATAGTCAGACATGCTAAAGATGCTTTCATCCTCATTCCTTCTGTCTTTAACTCTTCCATTGTACTTATGCCCACTTCCAGTATCTGGACTATTTCAAAATCTAGTAAACATTAAGTCCTCCATTCTTTGTGTCACTGCAAAATGCCCTGCTTGTTCTACCAGGGCTGCAGGAAATGACTGTTTCCCCAGGTATTTCTTTAAGGCAGCAGACATTTGATCCATCAGGGAGTCATTGTCCAAGAACTGAACCCCAGTTAGAACCAGGAGCCTGTCCATATGTGACAACCTAGCACAATCGAGCAATTTAAAAGCTAGCACTGAACCAGGGATCTCCAAATTGAATTTCCTCAATCTTTTATACAATCTGTTAAAGTCCATGTTATATTCCTCTATTGAATAACCATCTGTTTTCCAAAATCTATCAAAGTCTGACCATGCCTCATACGCATTCAATAGGTCATCTTTCTCACAATTCTTGGATGAAATTTACAACAGAAGATCCAAACCTTCATCGGTTCCGAAGAAGGGTCACTGACCCGAAACGTTAACTCTGCTTCTCTTTCCACAGATGCTGCCAGACCTGCTGAGTGATTCCAGCATTTCTTGTTTTTGTTTCAGATTTCCAGCATCCGCAGTATTTTGCTTTTATTGCCCTGACAATATACACTTGCTTTCTGCCATATTTTCCACAATAGCCCTTGAGATTTTAGTTTTCTGTGCAAGAAAAATTTCCTAGTTTCCAACCTTCAGCTTTAGGCAACCATCCTCTGCTACCATTATAAATTCCAGAAAGCTTGTTATGGAAGGATAATGCTGGAGCCTATATTTACTCAGTTTCACATTTATTGTACTGTGTAAAAGGATTACAAACATGTAGCTCCTCACTCAAACCCTCCACCAGACTCAATGAGTGTCTGCTTATAATTGCTCAACTAAGTCCCCAATTAACACCCTTTACCTGCATATAAATCAAACCACTGATACACAATTAACAGATTAACAATGACCACTTAAGAACCCCAAGTGGAACAGCTCCTGCTCCTCTCTGCGATATCCAATTTAGTAGAGGAGACCCTAAACATCATTTACATATGCCTAACACCTACTTTTTGTTGCTGCCGGCAATGCCCATAAAACAGGCACAATGAGGCTCAATTTCTGCCTAATCAAGTTTGGATGGCATAAACAGGTTAATCAATGTTATCTAAATACTCAGAAAATTTGAAGCACACAAAATAAATTATCTGCGAATACATTCAAAGTTAAACGGAGTCCATGAAGATTCTAATTTGGATGTACAAAGCTCATTTGCGAGTGTATTAACTGACTCAAAATGTAATGATACATATTTTAATTTGGTAATGATAATTGAAAATGTAGGACTTATATATAATAAAGTAAGCATCTTATACTATCATATTTAAAAGTAGTTCGAGATAACTTGAGGGCAGACATTTTGTTCAGTAGCTAATAAGCAAGGTCAGATTTCATACAGTCGAGGTAAAATTCTCAATTAGTTGCAGAAATTTAGAATGATATTGTACATTTTATAGAGTAGGTCAACTGCAATATTGATGTCAAGTTAGCATTCAAATGTGTTGATGATTCTCTATTGGGATTTAAGGACAGACAATTTAAACAATTGTCAGTAAAATAGCCGTGGCAGTGGTTATGTATAAAAAAATTGCTGAAAACAGATATTTTGTCGAAGCTTTTCGTCTTACACTCATCAGGACAGTTCGCAAGAATACCAAAGTAAGGGACAGCAACAAATTTATACTGTATAAAAGAGTGCTGATTGGTTGGCAAGTGTACTCTGATTGGTAGAGGCATTGCCACGGAGAATCAGTTTATGGTGACTGACAGTTAACTGCCAAGCAACGCCTCTATCAAATCAGAGTCCACTTGCCAACCAATCAGCACTCTCTTCTCACTCAGTTCCTCTGCGCCACCTTGTCCAGTAGGAGAGGGAAGTATATCAGTGAGTGTGGTGCAATCCGTTTGGGTGATAGGAACATAGGAAATAGAAGTCGGCCATTCGGCCCCTCAAGCCTGCTCCGCCATTCAGCTAGATCATGGTTGATCTTCTACCTCAACACCATTTTCCTGCACTATCTCCATATCCCTTGATACCTTGAACATCTAGAAATCTATTCATCTCTGTCTTGAACATAGTCAATTACTGAGATTTTACAACTCTCTGGGGTAGACAATTCCACAGATTCACCATCCTCTGAGTGAAGAAATACCTCCTCATCTCAGTCCTAAATGTCCTACCACTTATTCTGAGGCTGTGTCCCATGGTTCTAGACCTCCCTGCCAGGGGAAAACATCCTTCCTGCATCAACCTTGTTGAGCCCTGTTAGAATTCTGTATGCTTCAATGAGAGCACCTCTCATTCTTCTAAACTCTAGAGAATATAGGCCCAGTCCCCTCAATCTCTCCTCACAGAGGACAATTCGGCTTTCCCAGGAATCAGTCTGGTGAACCTTTGTTGCACTCGCTCTATACCAAGTATATCCTTCCTTAGGTAAGGAGATCAAAACTGCACACAATACTCCAGCTGCGGGCTCACTGAGGCTCTATACAATTGCAGCAAAATTTCTTTACTTCTGTACTCAAATCCTCTTGCAACAAAGGCCAACATACCACTTGCCTTCCTAATTTCTTGCTGCACCTGCATGTTAGCTTTCACTGACTTATGAACAAGGACACCCAGGTCCCTTTGGACATCAACACTTCCCAATCTCTCAACATTTAAGAAATACTGTGCATTTCTGTTTTTCCTGCCAAAGTGGATAACTTCACATTTTCCACAATATATTTTATTTTATTGATGTGGCTGAATAGCTGGCAGTGTGTAAGCTGTGGGTCTGAGGCTTGCAGCAGTGTTAAGTGTGCTGCAGTTATGAATGCCAGGTATGTGTCCTAAATGATAGATTGTTGGTAGTTGAGCGATGGGAGTGTGGTGCATTGAGTTATGTCTGGGGTTAGTGGTACAGTTAGTGTGACATGACATTTGAAAATGAGTACATTGATCTTTGACACTCATGTGAGGTCACTGAACTTTTGGAACACTGTATTGAGATACTTGGGGTTTGACTGTCTGGTTCCACTGTCAGAGTGTTTGTCTGGCATGCCTTCTGCACTCCACGCCCCCAACCCTGTTCCTTTCCACCTTCTCCACCGAGGCCTCCAGTGCAGCGTCCGAGAACCTTGGAGCACACTCTCTCCCATTATTCAGACTTTTCCCTGGTCAGTGACTTGTACAAGGAGTTCCACTTGTACAATACACATCCAGCCACAATACACATCCCCTTTAAGAGGTGCAGGTTGACTTTTAGCGCAAGCAGGCTTTAACTGGTGCTAGCCTCTCACGATTTTGGGCTCCTGCCAAAGCACGCAGCCACTCAACAGTGTAGTCAACATTGGCTGCCAATACAATCATGGAATGAGCACAAAGTCGGTGTACTGCCTGCGTGACATAGAATGGGCAGTGGGGTAATTGTGCATCGTGAGCTCTGTGCCAGTTTTCGGGGGCTATCCAATTTAGCCACCAGAGGCTTTCCAAAGGAGCTAAATTTCCACATCACAATAATGAGGATACAAATAAGAAATTTGCTCTTGGAAGCAATCTCTATGATTGTACCCTTATTAAGTTACTGTGTTGCTCTTTTAGGAGGCCAGACTAAGCACAAACACATATTTAAAAACTACTAGCATCATATGCTGAATCTAAATTTTATGAGATATTGTGATATGCTAAAATAAAGGGTTTGATTATGAATAACTTCTGGGGTTTTAAAAGAATCTCCTAGTGCATAGCAGGCAGCATGTTTATGACTAGAATTCTTATTGTGCTAAAGGATGTTTATAATTGAATTGCTGTATTGTGGTTTGTTCTTTCTGTCATCAATTGCACAGCTTAGCAAGGTATCAGAATTTTAAAAACCCAACTGTTTTGATATAAAGATCCAGGATCCTACTTGCGTTATTTACTGCCAGCTCACATGGTTGTGACATGGTAAACTAAATCAACAAGATGTTAGCTGCGTTCTTTGAATGCACAGAGATTGCTTTTGTGTTATCTGCAAATTTAACTACCTTGCAGAGAGACTATGGTAATTGTATATTAATTGCATTTAATTCTAGGCAGGTAGTCGGCATTAACTGGGGATTCACTTGCACCTCTACTAAATAGACACAGACTGAAACTGTGGCTGTTGGGTTAGGAGGTATATGTTTATAATGTGCAACTCTAAATAATTATATAAAAAGCATGTAATGATCGGTTCCAGTTCTAGAACATGCTGTTCCAGGTCATTTATATATGTCAGGAACATGTGACACTCAATTTGGGCCCGTGGGGATCCAAGTCACTATGTTCTCCACCACTGTGACCTAGAAACTCTTACAAATATGAGGCAATATATTCCCTTTAACTAGCTAATATCCCACATCCAGGTATGATGCATAATAAATCTCTTGTGGTACTTTGTCAATGGTCATTTGCAAGTCTAGATACTTGCTCAGATGGTTTTATGTCTTTACCTCCTCAAACTGTTCCTACAACAGTGACTACATTTCAAAAGTACTTCATTGGCTGTAAAGTGCTTTGAGATGTCCAGTGGTCATGAAAAGTGCGGTACAAATGCAAGTCTTTCTTTCAAAAACATTATCGGCTATTTATAGGGCCGTGACTCAGACAGAACGGCTTCCTCTCTGGGTTTGGATTTCTGCAAAGGTTTTACAGATGCAGTTTTTGGTCCTGAAGCAATTCAGATTTGAGTTCTAAAAAGGATCTTGTACAGTTGATTAAACGTGGACCAAAGGAAATGTGCAGTAGGATGCATGCCTGTGGAGCTGACCATGGTTGTTGAGTTTGATCACGTTTTCAGGAGTTCTTCATTTGATTACCTCTAACAAAACTGATAAAATAAAATAATTCAGTCAAGCTCTGAATTGAAAAATGCCTGATCTACAGATGTTTAGCCTATGTCTGTCTTTTATAGTTGACAATACTGTTATAGCAAATTTAGGACTTTGGACTCCATCTCCCTCTGCTAGTGATCAGGCCAAATTGACAAGTGCCCTTTGTAGCCTTCAGTGAAGCAGGGTATTTTGAAATATGTTACACTATTGCCAAAGAGGAACGTATGGCATTATATCCAATCGTTAGCATGGCTTAACATTTCTTAAAAAGAGATGGCAACACAACATACCAGTGTGACTTTGCAAAACCACTAATAAGAGTGACAAGTGAAAAATTAAACTGCAAAATATATATGGCGCCTTTATTTTCCTTGTAATGAACTGACTTTTTTTTAAGCTAGCTTCTATTCTTATGGTTCATTTGTTTTAATCTTCCAGCTAATTACAGCCAAATCAAAATCTTCCCCCATCGTGTATGGCTCATCTGTTTGTAAACTGCTCATGTGCTGGAAGGACTTAGCTCCAATTCTTTAAGGAATTGCCTTTTCAATGAGGAATTCCTCAAACTATTGAAATTATTAAAAATAATGATGAAACACATTATCATGCAGCATACTTCCATTAGCAGCTTCATATTTGGGCAACTATCAATAAGAAAATGTGTAGTCAAAAAAGTTAGTTAACTGCCTTTATGTTATAAGTTTTGTACACTCACTTAACAAGTTCTTTTATGCATCCAACTGCTTTGAATATTTAAAAAATACAAAAAATATTTAGAATCCAGGATACGAGCAGCAAGAAGAAAATAACCTGAGCAATTAAGAAACCAATTACCTTTTTTCTAGCAATAACTCAATAGTGATGGTACATTCTAGTTATTTTAAATTATAGCAGAAGGGCATCATAATTGATCAGAAGTCAGCTTTTACTATATATTATTGCATAGCATACCAGCTGATAGAGGTACGTATTGGACTGAAGGTAACCAAGGCAGAATAGGTTAAGATTAAATAGTTGGTGTTAGCTAATGTACTTATCTAATACATCCGGAAGTAGCTACTCTTCAACAAATGCTAATCAGTATCGATACCTTCTAAGTGTTAGCAACCATCTTAAATTCCACATTCTATGGCATAAGCCCAAACAAAAATGCCAACACAAATAAAATTGTTGTTACATTTTTGAATTTGCTTTCCCCATCCCTCTCTGTCAGCCCTTTTTAAGTATAAACTGATGTCTTTTCCACTAATTCAGAATGGAATTCTGCTGTTTTGGTGTCAAAATGAAAGTTGCACTTTTTAGGATGCTGGCTTGCTGTAATTGTTCACTCCTTTTGATGATCTAAGTCTGTACGGTTTATCTGTAAACTCTAGGCCTGCTTGATGGTACACGGGTAGTAGAGTGGGCAAATGTGGCACTCATTTTACACATAGCAAGGTCCAAAATTTAATTAGATGAATAACATGTTAATTTAGTTTGGGGATGACGGGAAAGAATATTGGCCAGATTAACAGGAGACTTCATTAAAGATCACATAGCATTATTCAATAATCATCTGAAACACAGAAACAAGCAAAATAAACCTCTGTTTCAATTCTCATTTTAAGGATGGCACTTCTGTTTCAATGCTGTTTCTCTCAGTACTGCACTGAAACATCAGCTGAATTTCTGTGCTCCATGCCTGGAGCGGTACTTGAAAACAAGACCTTCTGATAGAGCCAGAAGTACTCTCAGGTGAACGGAGATACATATTCCCAAATTGTAAATTTTCCACTACATCTTGATCATACAATGTACAATGGAATAAAATTTGATTCTATTACTGTCAAAATTAAGACATTTAGCTGGTGGTGTATACATTAAAATAAGCACAGAGTCAAACTCAGGGAAGGAAGTTAAAATTTAAATTTTTATATTTTTCTTTATTCCTATGGACACTGGCAGTTTTCATTCCACTTACCGCTTTAGCCACTAATGTTACATTATGGTGATGGCCCACATGGATCTCAACACAGCTCAATTAACTTTAATGTGTGTCAGCACTTCAGATTGGCCCAAGGACAGTGGCAGACCTCATTCAAAAAAGAATCATTATCCATTGGGTCATATATGCCATTCTTTTAATATATATCGTCAGACCGAGAGTGAAGCGACATAAAATGCCAGTCTCCCTGGGGATTTTCTTTTATAATGAGGATGTGGGCTGGTATGAGGAAGTACTTTCGCAGAAAATTTCACCATCTACACTTCCCTTGCTCTGTAAAAGCTCACCGGTTCTTTTAAGATCAGATAACCACAATAAATAAGATTGTACCCATGTTTTAGTTTTTGAAACATTTGTATTCTACTGGTCATCACAAATTATGGAAAAGACAGTGACCTTGACTACCATGACCTCTGCCACCTAAAGAATGGAGGCGATGACTAAGTCAATGTCCCACAATAAAGTGACAAAAAATAAATAAAGTTAGCGCGAAGGAGCAGAGGTAGGTGCAGTGTTGCATGTTGGGATGGTACTTGAATCCACCTCCTCTCACACAAGTTTATGTTCTGCTATGAAGAACCACAGTCATGGCAGGATGTGTGTATAAACACAGAAAGGGAGGGGGAAAAAAGTCAATCAGACCTCCAGTGTGGCTAATTCCAGCACAGCACTACAAGGCCTAGGAACCTTTTCTTGGTCAAAATGATGTGTGGTGAAAAAAGCAACAAACTAGCATTTATAAAATGACCTTTACAACCTCAGAGCATCCCAAAGTGCTTCACAGTCAACGAAATATTTTTGAAGTGCAATCACTATTGTTATGATGGTGCTTCTATATTTTAAGTGTTTTTTTTTTTGAGGACTCATGTATTTTAGAATTATGGATATTGTTTTATTTGGGAAAACTGAAAAGGATTCCATGGATTTTTTTCTCACTGGGGTCATCGGAAGGTCTTTTGCACTTGGTTTGTAAACAACCCTTACTGGAAGTCACCCGTCTTCAGATAATTACCCAGCAGGGGCTTTTTGACTTGGAGGGAGATGTTTACAGAGAAGTGACAGGTCAAGATTTATAGAGGTCAGGAGGCTTGACGCATGAGATATTGTTTTTGGTTTCACTTTGGACAGTGTGTTGGAGTGTGTGAACTGTTTTGAAGACAGTTGGAGAAAACTAGCCAAGAGAGCAGTTACCATCAGCACTCTCTTTCATCTCGAAGAATTCCCTGAGAATCAAGTGTAGGAAATAGAGAAACTGATGCTGCATTCCTCCTGAAAGGCCTGCCAGAAACCCCTGTTGCCGTGTTTCTTCTGGAAAGCCTGCCAAACTAATCTTTAACATTGCCTGAAAAGAACTATTCTAGAAAGATCCTAGTGACAGCTGGCTACGCATATTGGGGACGCTAAACCAACATCTTTCCATATTTTTTTTCTTCAAGAATTAGCAAGTATTTGGCCAAATAATTTTTTGTCTTTTTTGTAACAGAGCTCTAAAGAAAAAAAAAAATCACTTTTTTTGGTTAACCGGTGTGTGCGCATGCGTGGTAAAAAGGGAACTTTCATATTTCAATCTGTGTTAATGCTTTGCTTCTTTGCTGATTTAGTGTTGCGAAATAAACTAAATTATCAGTTTATTATAAAAGAAATCTGGTTCATGTATCTTATTCTGGGATAGAAATAGTCTATGATTGACCGTATTGGTTATTGGATAAACATTTAAATATATGTTGTGACCTGTGGAGAAGTGGAAGTAGAAAAAACAGTGCACTCCTCCCGCCTCAGTTGTAACACTATCACAATATAGTGAAATATTGCAGCCAATTTGGCACAGCAAGGTCCCACAACAGCAATGAGGTAAATGATAACTTAAAATTGCTTTAATGATGTTGGTTAGGGATATATGTCAGCCAGCGCACTAGGAAAATTCCCCAGCTCTTGGAATAGTGCCATGAGATCTTTTATGCCCAACTAAGGGCACATAGGACCTCAATTTAAAATCTCATCCAATAGGTAGCTGTTCTGAGTACATCATTTTTTTTCCAGAAAATAGCCTGTCATTAAACGTTGCCAATTTGAGTGAGTTGCAGAGAAAAATGTAGTCATAATATGAATCACAGCCCATAACACTCAGGGACTGCCTTCACAACCTTTTGTGTTTTGCTTGACTGTGATACTTCTCCTTTTCAAGGAATTTTCACCATTTCACTTTTCTGTATTGTACAGAAGAATTGCACTTGCACTTCAGCCAAGTACTTTGAATCTGACGATTTACAGGTCTATGAGGGTGGTTCATCATCCCACTAAGACGCAAAGTTAATATTGGAAATTCAGTATGTAGAGGACTGAAGTTGGTACTGCAGTCCATAAATTCAAGGAAAGGTTTACCCTCTACCTTTCACATAGCAACAGAGTACTAGTACCTTAGTCTTCCTTAATACATGAATCTGTGGCTATCTGCTTCATTTATAGTCTGGGTCCTTGGATGGGCAGCTCCACAGTCATAATGTTTATGCAACTGCATTCTTTCAATGTGCATGTATATGTCATGAACCATTTGAAATTCTTTTCACTTTTAATATTGTGCAGTTTATAGCAAGTCAGATATGGTGCTAAGATAATGATGCAAAATATTCACAGAATACCATCAAGATGTCTTTGGCATAGCAAATGTTTTTATTGTTCACACATTCCCTCCAGGATGTTCAGAAGCAAGTTCGCTGTATCAAGTTCCTTTGTGTATAAAAAAAACTGTGGCTAATAACGAAAGACTGAAGTCACCAAAGCACTGCACTAATATCCATCAGTAAGGCTATTTATATGTAGATAAACACATTGCAACAAACTAGGCAGGATGTCTCTTGGTGACTTTGAGATCACTTACTTTGCATAACAAAGATGAAATGGGGCTGGTAGATTATTTAGTTACAAAGTGACTGCTTGACACGCCTGCAATCCATTTGTTCCAATACACTTTTAGTCAACACAGAATGGAGATCCAAGAAGCACAGAGTACTCAAATGACAAATAAATCTTTATGTACATAAAGTACTAAAATTGATGGCCACATATTTGCCTTCAGACAGTAGAATAGCTCTGTTATTGTATCTGTCATACTTAACCCTAAAAATATCTTCACCTCCACTCCCAGTAGGCAGTCAGCTATTCAGGAGTGCTACAGAATTTTGCAAAGGACAAACAACTGCACCGTAGATATCTGGAAAGGTCTGGATATACAGGGAGTTGTCTAATTTCTGTGACTTTAGGCATTTGGCTATGAAATTTGGGAATTGTAATAAAATTAGGGAAAATTTAGTACCTGTCACTGATTTATTCATCACTTAATGACTTGTTCCATGTAAATATGGTAATTCTTGTGACATCTGTTGACTAGGTCAACTGTAGCCCAAGGTGACACCATAATATCCATAATGAGGTGAGAACTGATGCTCATTATCAATACTTAAGATTGTGGGACTTCAAAATGCTGACCGTCTCCAACTAACCAGTTATGGGCTGGCCTAGCTCTCTGGTAGACCCCAAGACAACCATTTTGTGTTATGTGTGCAGGATAGCATGATTGGGTGGCATCAAAACAGTACTAGCTTTGAAGAAAAAGATCTGCTCCACACACTGAAGTGTTGATATGAAAGCAAGTTGCTATGATGAGGAAAATGAAAATTTAAACTAAACACTTACTGATGGCGATTGTTTTTTTTAAGTGCCGGATCCACCAAACGGAGTGTATCTCTAATGATGGCCACTTTTATTTCTTCATCCACAGGACTAGGGACATATTCAAACAATCCTGGAGAAATCTGTGAAATAAACAACACTTCAAAACTGCACTGCAGCAAAGACTTCTTAAATCTCATTACACCACAAATCTTTAATGTTTTGAGCTGTTTTTCTCACATCACATCTTCTCACATTTAAAAAAAATTCAGATAAGCAACAGCTCTCGTGCAATCTGTGGAGTAGAAACATTTCAAAATTAACACTTCAATCAACGTTCTTTAATCTCTATGCAGTGGAATACAAAATAAACAGAGTATATAGAACTAGATTAAGACAGAGCCAGTCTAAGCACAGGCCTAGATACCACATGAATGAGGGCACCAAATCAGCTAGTGCAAGTCCCAATCTTGGAGATTTCAATGCAAAACACCTTAAAGTTTGAAATCATCAAATGATGCTTTTGTTTAAAAAAAAACAGGCTGGGGGACAAAAAAAAACTAATAGTCTCAGTCACATGTTCTTTCCCCTCCCTCCTCCTCTATATTTCAATCTTGCCTGATAGATGTTCTTCCTAGCTGGGTCTGGAATTTTACAAATTTCACAAATTCTGGGATATATTTATATTGTCTACTAGTATCATTCATTCCCTATTCGTGCAGTCCCCTTTCTCAATCAACCCTGTGCCATTTGATTATTACATTGCTTATTGCTGATGGTTTATTAATTCTCAATCTATGATATGCCTAAGCATTTTTTTCTTTGAAGCTGGCATAGAATATTTATGTTGATGCTTTCAGATGTGCCTTGGAGAGGCTTAATTTGCAAAAAAGGGCACGGAGAGCGACTATCCTATCCTGTATTCTATCCTCTATTCAGTTCATGGAACGAGCCTATTCAAGAAAATCAAGTGTGACATCACAGGCAAGCAGGTAGGTGACTGGTTGAGGAAGAAGCTACTTGTTTGGTGAGTATCTGGTAAGTGGTTAAGGTCCATTCAAATCCTAATGTTTAAAATAGTAAAGGAACTAGTAGTAAGCTTAATAAAGGATATTAAAAAAGGAAAATAAAATAATTAAGCAGTTAATAAAAACACATTAAGGATGGTAGGACAGGTGATGTGTCACAGCTGCAGCATGTGGGAGCTCCTTGATGCCAGTGTGATCCAGGGCAAACACGTCTGCAGTAAGTGTTTGCGGCTTGAAGAGCTTCGGGTCAGTCATTGAACTGGAGGCCGAGCTGCAGACACTGCGACACATCAGGGAGGGGGAAAGTTACCTGGACACTTTTTACCAGGAGGCGGTCACACCCCTTAGGATAGGGTCTTCTGATTTGGTCAGTGGTCTGGGACAGGAGAGTGTGGCTGCAGCTGAGCAAGGTAAGGGGCCCCAAGGGCAGGAGTGCAGAAGTCTCAGCCTTTGCGACTGTCCAACAGTTTGAGGTTCTTTCAGCTTGTTTGGATGAGAGTTGGGGCTGCAGGGTGCATGAGCAACCTGACAATGCACTATGGTACAGGAAGGCTTTCAAGGGGAGGGAGAAAAAAAGGAATGTAGTGGTAGTAGGAGACAGCATAGTTGGGGGATTGACACTGTTCTCTACAGCAAAGAGCGAATCCAGACGGCTGTGATGCCTGCCCAGTGCCAGGGTTCGGGACATCTGCTCAGGGCTGGAGAGGAACTCACAGTGGGAAGGGGAGGATCCAGTCATCGTGGCCCATGTAGGTACCAACGACATAGGCAGGAAAAGGAAAGAAATTCTGCATAGTCAGTATGAGGAACTAGGCACCAAATGAAGAAGCCGAACCTCAAAAGGTAATAATCTCTGGATTATTACCTGAGCCAGGTGCAAATTGGCATAGGGCAAATAAGATTAGAGAAATGAATGCATGGCTCAAAGACTGGTGTGGCAGAAGTGGGTTCCGGTTCATGGGGCACTGGCACCAGTACTGGGGAAAGTGGTGGCTGTACTGTTGGGACAATTTACACCTGAACCATGCTGGGGCCAGTGTTCTAACAAGCCGCATAACTAGGGAAGTAGAGAGGGTTTTCAACTGAATAGTCAGGGAGGATATTGTAAATCAAGGAATAGAGACAAGGCAAGAGAGAAAGGTATTAATATGGGAAATGATAGACTGTGACAGGAAGGGACAATGCATACAAATCTAAGAGTAAATCAACAGATAAGGCTAGAGGTTACAAAAATAATGAAGGATAAAACTAAAGGCTCTGTATCTGAATGTACGTAGCATTCGAAACAAAAACAGATGAACTTAGAGTGCAAATAGAAATAGATAAGTATGATCTGATAGCCATCAAAGAGACATGGCTGCAGGATGACCGACTGTACCCTTCAATATTCAGGTCCCATCGGCATTTAGGAAAGACAGGAAGCTAGGAAAAGGTAGAGAGGTGGCTCTGTTAATTAATGATGGTATTAGCACAATAGAGACGGATGACCTACGTTCAGGAAACCAGGATATAGAAGCAGTTGGATAGAGATGAGAAATCACAAAGGCAAGAAGTCACTTGTGGGAGTGGTGTACAGGCCACCTAACATTAACCATGCTGTAGGACGGGGTATAAAGGAAGAAATAATGGCAGCTTCTTAGAAAGGTACGGTGATAAATATGAGGGATTTTAACCTACATATAGACTGGAAAAATCAGATTGGCAGAGGCAGCCTAGATGAAGAGTACATAGAATGTTTTCGGAATAATTTCTTGGAACAGTATGTTCTGGAGCCAGAGATCAGGCTATACTAGACCTGGTATTGTGCAACGAGATAGGAATAGTTAATGACCTCATAGTTAAGACACCCCTAGGTAGCAGCGATCATATGATTGAATTTTACATTCAGTTTGAGGGAGTGAAGAGTGGGTCCAAGACTAGTATTTTAAACTTAAATAAGGGCAATTATGAGGGCATGAAAGCAGAGCTAGCTAAAGTGGACTGGCAAATTAGGTTAAGGGACAGGTCAACAGAGATGCAGAGGCAGACATTTAAGGGGATATTTCAGAATACACGGAATAGATACATTTCAAAGAGAAAGAAAAATTCCAAGGGTGGGACCAGCTCTCCATGGTTAACTAAAACAGTTAAAGACAGTAACAAACTCAAAGCAAAAGCCGATAATTGCGCAAAGATGGGTGGCAGGTCAGAAGACTGGACAAAATATAAAAGACAGCAAAGAATGACTAAAATATTGATAAGGAAGGTAAAATTAGAGTATGAGAAAGCTGGCTAGAAATATAAAGACAGATAGTAAGAGTTTCCACAGATATTTATTTAAAAAAGTTAACAGTGAGTGTTGGTCCTATAGAAAAAAAGTGAGTCTGGGGAATTAATAATGGATAATGAGGAGATTGCAGATGAATTGAACAGGTACTTTGCATCAGTCTTCACTATAGAGGATACAAGTAACATCCCAGAATTAGCTGTAAGTCAGGAAATGGAAGGGAGGGAGGAACTCAAGAAAATTATAATCACCAGGAAGTGGTACTGAGCAAATTGTTGGAGCTACGGGCTGACAAGTCCCCGGGCCCTGATGGTCTTCAGCCTAGGGTGTTAAAAAGTGGCTTGCGAGATAGTTGATGCGTTAAATTTAACTTTCCAAAATTCCCCAGATTCAGGGAAGGTTCCTTTAGATTAGAAAATAGCGAATGTAACTCCTTTATTCAAAAAGGGAGGGAGACAGAAAGCAAGAAACGACAGGCCAGTTAACTTAACATCCGTCTTAGAGAAAATATAAGAAGCGATTATTAAAGACGTTATAGCAGGGCACTTAGAAAAATTCAAGGTAATTAGGCAGAGTCAACATGGTTTGGTGAAAGGGAAATCATGTTTAACCAATTTATTGGAGTTCTTTGAGGGAGTTACATGTGCTGTGGATGAAGGGGAACTGGTGGATGTATTGTACTTGGATTTCCAGAAGGCATTTGATAAGGTGCCACATCAAAGGTTATTGCAAAAAAAAAGCTCATGGTGTAGGGTGCAACATATTGGCATGGATAGAAGATTGGCTAGCTGACAGGAAACAGAGAGTAGGCATAAATAGGTCATTTTCTGGTTGGCAAGATGCAACAGTGGTGTGCCACAGGGATCTGTGCTGAGGCCTCAACTTTTTACAATTTATATAAATGACTTAGATGAAGGGACCGAAGGTATGGTTGCTAAATTTGCTGATGACAAAGATAGGTAGGAAAGTAAGTTGTGAAGAGGACATGAGGAGGCCACAAAAGGATATAGATGATTGGTTAATGGAGTAGGCAAAGACTTGGCAAATGGAGTATAATGTGGAAAAATATGAAATTGTCCATTTTGGCAGGAAGAATAAAAAAAGCATATTATCTAAATGGTGAGAGATCGCACAGCTCTTAGGTGCAGAGGGATCTGGGTGCCCGAGTGCATGAATCGCAAAAGGTTAGTATACAAGTACGGCATGTAATTAGGAAAGCTAATAGAATGTTATTGTTTGTGAGGGAATTGAATACAAAAGTAGGGAGGTTATGCTTCAGCTATACATGGCATTGGTGGGACCACATCTAGAGTACTGTGTACAATATTGGTCTACTTATTTAAGTAAGGATGTAAATGCATTGGAGGCAGTACAGAAAAGGTTTTCTAGACTAATATCTGGAATTTAGAAGATTAAGAGGCGACTTGATTGAAGCATACAAGATCCTGAGGGGTCTTGACAGGGTGGATGTGGAAAGGATGTTTCCCTTTTGGGAGAATTTAGAACTAGGGGTCACTGTTTAAAAATAAAGGGTCACCCATTTAACACAGATGAGGAGAAATATTTTCTTTGAGGGTTGTGAGTATTTGGAACTCTGCTTCCACTGTCTTTTGAGGAAGAGAGTATTTGAATATTTTTAAGGGAGAGGTAGATAGATTCTTGATAAGCAAGGGGGTGAAAGGTTATTAGGGCTAGGTGGCAACGTGGAGTAATCAATTCAGCCATGAACTTACTGAATGGCGGAACAGGCACGAAGGGCCTACTCCTGCTCATAATTTGTATGTTATGTATGTTACACAAGTAGGGTGGAGTGTAGGGGCTGGGTGATGGGTATCAGCTTCAAGCTATGCTTAGGTCAAATAAATCAATAAACCAGACCTAAAAGATATAAATATTTCTATTATTTTTCAGATATTTTCTACAGTCTCATTCCTCCCAGCCAAATTAAAATCAGACAGAATTGTCAAAAGAACTCATCTGAGACCCCATCAAAAGACGCAATTTGCAATCTCTCACCATCAAATTAGATATGCCACATTTCCAAGGTGGGATAAAACTTTAATTTTAAGCCTAGAAAATATTGCTCAATCCTAGTCAACAGAATCAAAAACAAATCGCTGATGGTATTTTGTCAATCATTAGATAGAATGCATGCACACGGTTACATCACATTCATTTGATTAAACTAGTTCATAGACAAGAATGTTGGAGAGCAGCAAATAGCACCCTTGATCCTGCAACCCTTCTATATTGTTCACATATGAACCAGATAAAGCAAAGCAGGCAGAAGAGCTCTGTGAAAGGAACAGGTAACTCATCTTAACACTGATGTTTAATAATAACATGCCACACTTCATATGATGCTGGCTGTTATTCCATACTTTTAAACAGTTCTGTAAAATCAGCAGTTTCACATGGTAGCTCAGCAGATCCCCATTGCAACAGGCAAGGGTTAAAACTGAATATTTTTATGTGCCCAGTACTGGGGAGTTAACCATGTGGACATTTAAATAAATATTCTTTGATTCCACTTACAACTGCAGAATTATGTGGCACATTTTAATAATGGTGAATATTAGTGAGAACCACAGAACAAATCATCAATCAATATTTCTTTGAGTTGGTTACGGGCAGGTGGGAAATGGGGTGGCTGGTTTCCACTTCTCACCTCCCAATTGACCGCAGATGGTGTTTTTGTTAAACTAGTGTTTCAGCCCCTGTGCTTTGTCAAACAAAGTGACAGGTTTTCTTGTAGGTTTGAAACAGAAGATTAAATATTTATTGAACAATAAATCACCCAAAATGACATCACCCACACACACACACACACAAGAAAAGGTAGAAAGGTAAAGGTAAGAGGCATTAAGAGTTCAAAGTATAAAGATCTGCTGTTTTCAGGAAAAATCTGTGGAATCCTCTTGGAAGGTAAGTTTTTATAGTTGCAGAGCGGTTTGCTGGTTGTCTTGCACTTTCTTGGATGAAACCTTCCGACAGTCAACATTTCAGTTTGAAGACAGTGCTCGAGTTTTAGTTCAATTTTTGCAGGTGGAGAAGTTGTTTAAAAGTCACTCTCATGTCTCTGCTGCAGTTGGTTGCAAACTCATCTCAATAGGGTTCAACTGTCTTAGCTGGAATTGATCACTCTCTCCTCAGCCTTGTGCTGGAATTGAAGACGGCTTTTAACGTTCTCTCTGTGGTTTGCGATTTCTGGCTGATGCCCTGAATGTTCTACAAAAAGGTTGCCTTTAAAAGGCAAAACTCAGTAAGTGTTAGTTCTGCCCATGTGGCTTGGGTTTCGATTCCTCAGGGGCTATACAATAGCTTCTGATTGCAGCCCATTTTGATAAGATGAGGTATTTTCACACTTTATTGTAGCTGGAGACAAGGCGTCTGTGAGTACCTTTGTTTTAGCTCACATCCATGTATGATGAGCTGTTTACAATTTCAATGCAGATGGATTTAACGAGCTTCAGTTCTAGCAGACATGTGTATTTCAGTGCAGAAGGTGGTAGATGTCATGTGACTTTGTCCTCCATCTTGAAGGTGTGTTTACCAGTCTTTTAAATTGTTTATTTTATGTAACTCTCCTATTTATTATTGTATTGCCGCTGCTGCGCTTCCCATGAGCGTGACAGTTACATTCAACAAATAGAGAAATATTTTTTAAAAAATACTTGCATTTGCTTTATACAACCACCAGATATCTCAAAGCACTTATAGGCAAAGACATTTTGAACTGTAGTCACTGTTGTAACATGGGATTTATTACAAAACAAATTATTCATTACCTGTTTATGCCATACATTTAAAGAATTTTGTAAACTATGCATGTCTAAACCTTAATTTTAATTCACATGCAATATTGCTTCATGATTATGCAGCACACATTAGAGCAGAGTTACCTCTACCTTGTGCAGAGATTATCCAAGCACAAGAAAACCAGAAAAAGAGCAGAGGCCCCTGACAATGCCTTTTGCACTGTCCAAGGATTTCTGGGGGTGCACCAAAAAGGGAAGAGTTTTTCTGCCTGAAACAAGCAGAGAGATAATTTAAACTTAACGAGGCTAGATTGACACCAGATTCCCGATTTTCCTGGGTCCTATTCACAGAGGCACCCACTAATAATGCACTTTACTCTTTACACCCAATCCTCTCAAATTGGAGGCAAACATTTGCGGTCAGTCAGATATTAAAATCTGTCTTTTCATAGGGCAAGCAAGAAGACTCAGTATTGAAGGCCTTCTGGTTGTTTTTGAATAGTTGCTAGAAGGCCACAGACTGAACAGTTATGTCTACTCTCAAGTTTGCAGCAGTGGTTGACTTCCCTTTCCTGCTTCTGGGCACAGGCACATCAAGCCGCACTCTCTGCCTTGGGATTGTTGGGGCCCAGGGTAATGACCTGAACACAGAAACACAGATGAGTTCAGGCCAGATCACATGAACACACTTTAGGTGCACTCTAACTCCTTGCACCCAGGCTGGGGAGGAGGGAAATTGCCTCTATTGTGTCACGTTAGCTGTTGCTGCTCTGCAGTGGTGACTGATCTATTTACAGATGGATAAAACACTAAATATACAGGGTACAAAAGCAAAATATTGCAGATTCTGGAAATTTGAAATAACTGAAAAATCTGGAAATACTAAGATCAGGCAGCATCTATGAAGAAACAAAGTTAAGGTTTCAGGTTGATGAGCTATGCCAGAACTGTGCAGGATAGCCTGGTGAGACAGCACATTGATATACAAACAGCAACACTGAAAGATTGGTACTAATTAAGTGCCCATCATTTCAAGTATAAGTCACACATATAAAATTTTGTAAACTAGGTATTTTTAAAACTTCAATTTTCCATATGCAACAGTAATTCATGATCATACAAAACTCTAATGCTCATTATAGTAAAAACCTTCCTCTACTTTCCACTCCAGGAATTATTAACCAGGCACGAAGCAGAAGGAAAAGCAGCAGGGATCCGTGACACTTGCCGCGGGAGAGAAGCAGCAAGGTGAAAGATAGTTTGGCAACCCAAACCACAAGACAAACAAGAGTAACACCATTTATGATTAGAATTGCGTGTGAATGAAATGCCTCCTACTGTTACATTGTTGATTCTTTTGTACTCACTCCTATTTTCAGTAAAATTGACAGAAGGCATTTCTAGCCGTATGTTATGGCCAATGCAAAGTTCTGCCCACTATGTTACACTGTATTAAATACAGGTGATGGTACAGTATAGATCGAAAACTAACAAAACAAGATAAACAGAACTTGTTGGTATAAAGTGGAAAAAAATTAACGTAACACTAGAATCAGCATGCAATGGGAGAACTTGCAAATTGATAAACCAGCTTGTATTTAGAATTATTAGAACATTACAGGGCGTTCCACGCCACTACTACTCTCTGAGTAAAGAAACTACCTCTGACATCTGTCCTATATCTATCACCCCTCAACTTAAAGCTATGTCCCCTCGTGTTTGCCATCACCATCCGAGGAAAAAGACTCTCACTATCCACCCTATCCAACCCTCTGATTATCTTATATGTCTCTATTAAGTCACCTCTCCAACGAAAACAACCTCAAGTCCCTCAGCCTTTCCTCGCAAGACCTTCCCTCCATACCAGGCAACATCCTAGTAAATCTCCTCTGCACCCTTTCCATAGCTTCCACATCCTTCCTATAATGCGGTGACCAGAACTGCACGCAATACTCCAGGTGCGGTCTCACCAGAGTTTTGTACATTATTTTTGCATATATTAAAAGCAACAGATAATGAAAGTCAGCATTTACTTTTGAGTGTATGAGAGTTTTGTTCAGCTTTCATGCTGACATTAGCATTCATTAAATTAGATTTATAACCCGTCAACACCTTGATATATTAATGTTGTGGCTTTTCCTCTGCTTTGATTCTTAAATAGTTACATTTCTGAAGTGCAATCTGTTCCGTACATTGCTGCGATGCACTAAATTAACATTTTTGAAACATATTTGTATGAGTATACACAATTATACTGTTCAACAAAACAAGTACATTTTTAAATTGCATCCTGTTGGAGCAAAATATATTGTACCATAGAGTGATGGGACATTGGTCTCTGCCAACACCTTTCCACCGCTCACCACCCCCCCAGACATTAAGTTTCTGAGTTCAGCAGTGCTGTTGAAAAGCAGGCACTTCTCAGGGTGGACATCATTCTTGGGTAGTTTTTATACATCTGCCAATTTCAGTATGGTAATGGCAGATGTCTGGGAGCAGGTCACTTATCCAGCTTCCTGTCTGGAAAAGGATTACATTGCAAGGTGATCAAGACTATCAAGGGGTTAAATGTCTAAGAAAAAAAAAAACACAAACAAAACTTAACAAAATACTATGATCTTTAAATGTTACTATACTACATTTACAGCATAGTCATAGCTTTAGAGAACTAAAATTAAATGACTCATAGTGATCTTAAATGTTTTAGATCACTATTTGGGTCATATTCTGGATAAAACTTTGGCGCGACAACATATTTTTTTGAAGATAACAAATCATATTAGAGAGTGCACTCGAAACCTCAGGGCCATAAACAATTGAATTGCTGTAGTAATCTGATATACATAGGAACATTCAATTTACAGGAATATAAACTCTTCCCAAAAATCATTTCTATTGACAAATAGGGAGTGAGCCAACTCCACCTTCAAACAAAAAGAAAAACATACTTGCATTTATATAGCACCCTTCACCACCACCAGATGTCTCAAAGTGCTTTACAGCCAATTAGGTACTTTTGAAGTGTAGTTACTGCCGTGATGTAGGAAACACAGCAGCCAATTGGTGCACAGCAAGCTCCCACAAACAGCAACGTGAAAATGACCAGATAATCTATTTTTGTGATATTGGCTGAGATATAAATATTGGCCAGGACAGCAAGGATAACTCTCCCATTGTTCTTTGAAATAGTGCCATAGAATCTTATACATTCATCCAATCTCGAAAAGATGACATTATCGACAGTGCAGTACGTTGTGTATTACGTTGGTGTTTCAGCCTTGATTTTTGTCCTCCCTCAGTACTGTGCTCCTGTGGGACACAGGAGATGATGTGTAGCACAAAAATCATCACACTATACAAAACAAAAGGTGACAAAGGAGACTGCAAAAACTACTGGGGCATCTCACTCCTTAACATCATGGGGAAGGCCTTTGCTAGGGTCATACCTAAAAGACTCCATCTGTAGATTGAGTGTACCTGGAAGCACAGTGCAGTTTCTGTGTCAGCAGATCTACTGTGGACATGATCTTCTCCATAAGCCAGCTACAAAAAAAATCATAGGGAACAGAGTATACCCCTTTACCTTACTTTTGTAGATCTCACTAGTACATTCGACACACTCAGCAGGCAAGATTTTGGGAAATAAAAGCAAAATACTGCACATGCTGGAAATCTGAAATAAAAACAAAAAATGCTGGAAATACTCAACAGGTCTGGCAGCATCTGTGGAGAGAGAGAAGCAGAGTTAACGTTTCAGGTCAGTGACTTTTCTTCAGAACTCAGCCCCCGCTGTGTTGGGCATCTTTTTCTCCACTCTGCTGATCTTTGCCTTCCCTGCAGATATGGAAGGAGTCTACTTGCAAACTAAGTCAGATGGCAAGCTCGACAATTTATCAGGGCTGAAAGCAAAAGGCAAAAACCACATCACATCCTTATCAGAGAGCTCCTCTACGCTGATGCTGTGCTCGTCGCTCACATGGAAACTCAGTTACAAAGACTCATGGACTGTCTCTCCCATGCCTGTAACTGGTTCTCCTTGACTATAAGCATCAAGGAAACTGTAGTCTGGGACAAGGTGTTGCATCTCAGCTCCTGATCATACTAACCACCACCCCACTGGATGCAGATGGCAAATTCTGCTACCTTAGGTCCATGGTGACAGACGATCTGTCCTTTGATGCAGAGCTCAAGACACGCATAGGAAAAGCAGCCAACACCTTTGGCTGACTCGCGAAACGGGCATGGGATTACACCAAGCTGTTTACAAGCCCTGTGCTCTCAGCACCTTGTTTCACAGCCGCACAGCATGAGCAACTTACAGCTACCAAGAAGCATAATTTCCATCTTCGCTGTCTGTGGCACATTATGGGTAATATCCTGGCAGGACAAAATCATAACTGCAGCAGTCCTCTCAAAGGCAGAGTTCCCAAGTATGTTGACACTAATCAAATAGATGTGGCTTTGGTGGATCAGACATGTCTACAGATTGGAAGATGGCTGCATATCCAAGGACCTTCTGTATGGTTAGGTAGCTGGGGCCAGACGACCAGTGGGGCACCCAAAGCTCTGCTTCAAGGATGCTTGCAAGCTCGCCATGAAGGCCCCAAATGTCAACTATTGCACTTGGGAGTCACGAGCTGGCGAAAGAGGGAAATGGCGACACATCCTGTGGACTGGTGTGTACTTCCACGCTGACCAGTGGGTACAGCAACTTAGCAACAGGCGCCAATGTCGAAAAAACAATTCAGAGCATCATTTAGCATCTTTACTTGCGACACTTGCAGCAGAACATATTTCTCATGGATTGGCCTTCACAGCCATCAGCAAAGGTGCACCAAGAGAAGACAGCCCAACTAAGTGGATTGTTTGTTGCGTGTCCTTTCGTATATGGAAAGATGTCAACAGTACTGCACATGAATGTCAGTCTTGATTTTTGTGCTCAAGTCCTGAAGTGAGACTTGGAGACAAGAGTTTTTTTTTGTTCATTCATGGGATGTGAGTGTTGCTGGCTAGGACAGCATTTATTGCCCATCCCAAATTGCCCTCGAGAAGGTGGTGGTGCAGTCTATGTGGGGTAGGTACATCCACAGTGCTGTTAGAAAGGGAGTTCCAGGATTTTGACCCAGCGACAGTGAACAAACTGTGATATAGTTCCAACTCAGGATGGTGTGGTTGGAAGGGGAACATGCAGGTGGTGGTGTTTCCATGCATCTGCTGCCCTTGTCCTTCTAGGTAGTAGTGGTCACAGGTTTGGTAGGTGCTGTCTAAGGAGCTTTGGTGCATTGCATCTTGTAGATGGTAAATAATGCTGCCACTGTGCGTCGGTGGTGGAAGGAGTGCCAATCAAGCAGGCTGCTTAGTTCTGGATGGTGTCGAGCTTATTGAGTGTTGTTGGAGCTGCATCCATCCAGGCAAGTGGAGAGTATTCCATCACACTCCTGACTTGTGCCTTGTAGTTGGTGGACAGGCTTTGAGGAGTCAGGAGGTGAGTTACTCGCAGCAGGATTCCCAGTTTTTGACCTGCTCTTGTAGCCACAGTATTTATATGGCTACTCCAGTTCAATTTCTGGTCAATGGTAACCCCCAAATTGTCGATAGTGGGGGATTCAGCGATTGTAATGCCATTGAACATCAAGGGGAGATGGTTAGATCTCTCCTGTTTGAGATAGTCATTGCCTGGCACTTGTGCGGTGTGAATGCTACTTGCCACTTATCAGCCCAAGCCTAGATAGTGTCCAGGTCTTGCTGCATTTCTACATGGACTGCTTCACTATCTGAGGAACTGCAAATGGCACTGAACATCACGCAAACAGCGAACATCCCCACTTCTGACCTTATGATTGAAGGAAGGTCGTTGATGAAGCAGCTGAAAATGGTGGTGCCTAGGACATGATCCTGAGGAACTCTTGCAGTGATGTCCTGGGACTGAGATGATTGACCTTCAACAACCACCATCTTAGTTTGTGCTAGGTATGACTCTTACCAGCGGAGAGATTTCCCCGATTCCCATTGATTCCAGTTCTGTTAGGGCTCCTTGATGCCATACTCAGTCAAATTCTGCCTTGATGTCAAGGGCAGTCATTCTCACTTCACCCCTGGAGTTCAGCTCTTTTGTCCATATTTGAACCAAGGTTGTAATGAGGTCAGGAGCCGAGTGGCCCTGGCGGAACACAAACTGAGCAGGTTATTGCTAAGCAAGACCCGCTTGATAGCGCTGTCGACGACACCTTCCATCACTTCACTGATGATGGAGAATAGACTGATGGGGCGGTAATTGGCTGGGTGGATTTGTCCTGCTTTGTGTGTACAGGACATACTTGGGCAATTTTCCACATTACAGGGTAGATGCCAGTCATGTAGCTGTACCGGAACAGCTTGGCTAGGGGTGCGGGAAGTTCTGGAGCACAGGTCTTCAGTGCTATTGCCAGAATGTCGTCAGGGCCCATAGCCTTTGCAGTATCCAGTGCCTTCAGGCGTTTCTTGATATCACACGGAGTGAATCGAATTGGCTGAAGACTGGCATCTGAGATACTGGGGACTTCAGGAGGAGGCAGAGATTGATCATCCACTTGGCACTTTTCTGACTGAAGATTGTTGCAAATGCTTCAGCATTATCTTTTGCACTGATGTGCTGGGCTGCCCCATCATTGAGGATGGAGATATTGTGGAGCTACCTCCTCCAGTTAGTTGTTTAATTGTCAACCACCATTCACAACTGGATGCAGCAGGACTGCGAGCTTGGATCTGATCCGTTGGTCGTGGGGTCGCTTAGCTGTCTACTTGCACGCTGCTTACGCTGTTTGGCATGCAAGTAGTCCTGGGTTGTAGTTTCACCAGGTTGACACCTCATTCAGGTATGCATGGTGCTGCTCCTGGCATGCCCTCCTGCACTCTTCATTGAACCAGGGTTAATCCCCCATCTTGATGGTAATGGTAGAGTGGGAGATATGCCGGGCCATGAGGTTACAGATTGTGGTCGAGTACAATTCTGCTGCTGCTGCTGATGGCCCACAGCACCTCATGGATGCCCAGTTTTGCATTGCTAGACCTGTTCGAAATCTATCCCATTTAGCACGGTGGTGTGTCACACAACACAATGGAGGGTATCCTCAATATGAAGATGGGACTTTGTCGCCACAAGGACTGTGTGGTGGTCACTCCTACCAATACTGTCATGCACAGATGCATCTGAGACAGGCAGATTGGTGAGAACGAGGTGAAGTATGTTTTTCCCTCTTGCTGGTTCCCTCAAAAGTCTAGCAGCTGTGTCCTTTAGGACACAATCAGCTGCCAAGCCACTCTTGGCAATGGACACTGACATCCCCCATGCAGAAATGGGGATGGTGGTGTCTGATACGTTGCAAGGTATGATATTGTGAGTATGACTATGTCAGGCTGCTGCTTGACTCGTCTGTGGGACAGCTCTCCCAACTTTGGCACAAACCCTCAGATGAGAGTAAGGAGGGCTTTGCAGGTACCCTGGGTCTCTGGGATACTAGTCTAGTGACAATACCACTAAGCCACTGCCTCACCAGGCTACCAACTGAGCCACAACTGACACTTGCAGAACTTGAAATAAAAACAGAAAATGCTGGAAATATTCAACAGGTCTGGCAGTATCTAGGGAGAGAGAAACAGAGTGAACATTTCCGATCAATGACCCTTCATCAGAACGGGGAAAATTTAGAAATGCAATAGGTTTCGAGTAGGCCAAATGGGGGAGGGTGGAAAAAGAATAAAAAGGGGAGGTATGTGATAGGGCGGAAGATGGGAGACATTAAATGACAAGAGTGGTGGGGCAGAACCAAGGGGAGCAACAATGGGACAAGTAAAGACCCAAAAAGATGTGTCCAGAGGTGTGAATGGCAGAAAAATGAACATCTGCCACCTGAAAGCAAAACAAGAGGAAACAAGTTTCAGACTGAAACTTGCAAAGAAAAAGGAAACAAACTGGGGAAAAGAGATTACAGTCTGAAACTGTTGAACGGGTCCAGAATGCTGAAAAAGTATCTAATCAAAAGATGAGCTGCTGCTCCTTGAGCTTGCATTGAGCTTCACTGAAGCACTGCAGAAGACAGAGGATGGACATGTCAGCATGAGAGCAAGGTGGAGAATTAAAATGGCAGGCTACTGGAAAATCGGGGTCATACTTGTGGATTGAATGGAGGCGTTTATAAAGTGATTATCCAATCTGCGTTTGGTCTCCCCTAAACAGAGCAGACCATATTGTGAGAAGCGAGTACAGTATATTGAGAGAAGTACATGTAAATTACTATTTCACCTGGAAGGAGTGTTTGGTACCTTGCATGGTGAGGAGAGGGGAGGTAAAAGGGCAGGTGTTGCATTCTCCTGCACTTGCTTGGAAAGGTGCCATGGGAAGGGGATGGGGTACTGGGGATGATTGAGAGTGGACCAGGGTGTCAAGGAGGGAATGGTCCCTTAAGAAGGCTGAAAGGGGAGGAGGGGAAGGGAAGAGGTTTTTGGTGGTGGCACTATGCTGGAGGTGATAGAAATGGCAGAGGAGACCCATTAAATATGGAGGCTGGTGCGGTGGAAGATGAAGACAAGGGGAACCCTATCGTGGCCCTGGGAGGGAGGGGAAGGGACAAGAGCATATGTGTGGAAAATGGTTGGACATGGTTGAGGGCCCTGCCAACCATGGTGGGGGGCAGGGCGGGGTGGAATCCTCGATTGAGGAATAAGGAAGACATATTAGAAGCACTGGTGTGGAAGGTTGCATTATCAGAACAGATGTGATAAAGATGGAGAAACTGGGAGAATGGAATTACAGGAAGCAGGGTGTGAATAAGGGTAGTCAAGGCAGCTGTGGGAATCAGTGGGTTTACAGTGAATATTCATGGATAGCCATACAAAACCTGGTTAGATCAAGGGAAAGAGCTTTTTTGGTTGAAACCGTTCCTACTTAGCACAGCAACCTTACCGCTGAAACATTCTACATTAGCAATGGAACAGCTGGCAATTCATCATTGTAATTTTGTAAGAACTTATAAAATTCTAAATCACCATAAAAATGTTCTGCTAATTCACCAGAAGGTTTTATAACTTGAAAAGAAACGCAACATACTAGTTTCCCAAGAAATAACAGCCTACTTCACAAGATAATTATATATGAGGAAGGGCAATCAGCCCAACTTAGTGCATCCATCCAGAAATACCCTGAAGTTCTTTCATTGCAACATCCAATTGTTTATTAAATGATTAAAGAGTTTTGCCTCTAGCATTCTATTAGGAAGTCCATTCCAAGTGTTGATCATTCCTTGTGCCAAGGATTTCCTGACATCACTCTTAAATTTGCTTATCACTAGTTTGAGCCATGACCCCCCCCGTTCTACTTGCGACCTAATTTTAAATAATTTTCCACATTTACTTTATGTGCACCTCTATAAAAGGTCACCTCAACATGCCTCTTCGTGGAAAATCACAAATCTCTCGAAGCCTTTTCTCATATCTCAAATATCTAACACTAGTGATCAGTCTTGTGGTTTATCTTTGCACCACCTTCAACACTTCAATGTTCCCCTCATGTCATGGTGACCAAAACTGAAGACATACCCGAGGTATGACCTGATCAGAGCAGTATACAATTTGATCATCACTTCCTCTCTAATGGTTTAGCAGTTCAACATTCTTTATTGGCTGTCTTCCAATGGCTCTCCATGTTGTGCATCAAGTCTCCCAGACCACTTGGTCTCTTTCAACTTCATAATTGGCTATTTTATTAGCATTCATGTACTGCTCATTTCCTTCTAATGTACAGTACTTTATTCTTCTGCATTAAATTGCAGTAAACTCCACATAAACAGTTATAAAGAAGTTCAAATAAAATCTGTAGACATTTGTATCAGAATGTGGCAACCTGAATATCTACTTATTACTAGGGGAAAAAATAGCCCATGATGAATAGGGCAGGTGCATTCAGATTGCTATCCATGCTAAAAAGCATGGACTCAAACTGCAAGCATGTTACCTTCATGGTATGTCTGGACACACAAGGTGAACAGCCTTTTTCAAACATTGTGCAACACTGTCTGCTCATAATGATAGGTTAAGATGAGGGAGGCCATTCTGCCCATGCAGCTCATCAA
This sequence comes from Heterodontus francisci, assembly GCF_036365525.1. Classification (NCBI taxonomy): domain Eukaryota; kingdom Metazoa; phylum Chordata; class Chondrichthyes; order Heterodontiformes; family Heterodontidae; genus Heterodontus; species Heterodontus francisci. The sequence goes on from NC_090402.1 coordinate 18,942,542, forward strand.
TAATGAGATTTAACAGATATAGTGAAGAAAATGCAAAATTTGGTGTAGCACTATGTGACTGAGGTGTCTAGTAGGGGCAAGACAAAGGAAGTCTTTGCTCAAATCACTAAATTAAAACTGTCCCTGTTCTTCTCTATATTACTGTTAGCTCAGCGAGCCAGTACTATCGAATCACAGTTAACTTTAAGACAAAGTGGCACTGGGGACTCCTAGCCAACTCAATGCATCGGTCACCTTTACCAAATCATAATTAATGTTCATCTTTTCGAAGGCTGCCATGAACTCTTGTTTTAAAGGTTGACAAGCAAGGACTTAAATAGCATCTTAGCCAGCTGTATCAATGTTTTCCTTTGATATGTTAAGGCAAACACCACCATGTACTGACTGGCTCTAAGCCCCTTACCTCCTGTTCATGTTCAATTCTCATGCTGGGATTGGCATTCACTTCCAATAAAACTGGCTTCATGTTTTTCATGAGAAGAATATCAAATCCTAAAATCTGTGTAAACAAAAATGGAATTTGATAAAATAATGGCTATTAGATTTCAGTAGATCACTCTATCATCAACTTCACTAACTGTTTATAGCTAAATGTGGGAGAGTAGTGGCCATAAGGTCCCAACAGAAAAAGTGAAAACTTTAGCACAAAAATAAAGGCAGCAGATTAGAATGGGACAATTTTAGAAAGATAAAAGTTAACTAAACTACTGTAACATATCAATATTTGCTGAAAAGGTTATAATTAAAGCAGGCAACTTTGAAACCTACCAACTATTGAATTATATATAGAATAGGAACAAACCTGCAAAACAATTCCATACAAGGCAGACATTTATGAATCTCCACAAAAGAGCATCATACCAAAGTATTAATATTTCAAAATACTTCAAAAAATGCACAACTTTTGAAAAACAGTAATGATATAGTCTTAAATTAAAACTTAGAGATGAATAAACATGAACTGAAATGCCTTGTAACAAGTTGCACAAAATTTATAAAAATGGTTACTTAAGAAAAAAAACTGAACATAACATTTTCACAAAGACCAAGCCATGGTATATAATCAAACAGAAAACCATTGGGATAATTATGGTTTGCATATGTGTGTGTTACTTAAATCACAGACTTCATTACGCCTCTCTTTAATGCTATGTAATGACCAACCACAAGACGAAGAACTCTCAATGGGGCCTGGAATTTTTTTTTTTTTACTCTCCCCAAGCAGAATTATTTCCTACCACACTGATCCCTTTAGTTATTGAACTAGCTCTCTACAGTGCCAGATGGGATTGATGGACCGGCAGTCCCAAGACACAAATATACAAACATCTGGCTTGGAAGCAGGTGTTCTACTGCTGCACCACCACATTGCTGTCATGTCATTTATTTTAATTCAGCTTTTTATAGCGGCCATGTATTTCTGGTACCCAGAAGATGGGCCACGGGACAGCTTTGATGCCCATCTTAATTTTACAGACAATTTTAGGGTCAGATTTTTGTGGGTTTTGACTCATGCCCATTTGCTTCCTGTAAACCTAGTTTCAGGTTTGCATCCTTTGTTGTGAAAGGTCTGGACTGTGCTGGAGGTCAACATTTTCCATGAACAGAACATTTTTCTGGGGATTGACCAATAAACTAGGAGGCGCTGGGGTAAGAAATTAAGTCAATAAAATATACATAGATAAAATTTATTAAATCATTGGCAGCGATATCCTGTACTGGACAACTCTAGTCTAGCACTTCGTTGCAGAGCAGCAATGTATAGTTTCAAAATTAAATGATGCAGCGGGAAACACCAAGCAGAGGTGAGTGCTTTCCTCAGAGAAAGTTAATTCTGGACTGTTCTCAGATACATCCTCACAACCCATTTCAAATGAGCTTTCAGATGGAACTGGGCAGAAACATCCAGTTGCCTTCGTGGAAGTAAGAGGCCTATGACGATCAGTGAAAGATGGGGGTGGGATTAAGAAACTTAACTAAGCAATGTAAAGAAAGCCATAGTTTAAATATAAAAATATTAACACTTGAGATTCATGGACCTTAATGCAGTATTAGAAAGGATATGAAATACATAATACTGACCTGGAAACATGTAGGTCCAGGCTTTCCTGGAGGAATATACGTTTGATGATAAACTTTTAGTTCAGGAACCAATGCAATAATAGCCCTAATTACCAATGTGATAATATCTGACCACATTTTCTTCACATCATAGCCCCTCAAAGAAAGCTTGCCCACAATACTTGAAAAAGTCCTTTTGCTTCCTGTGTTTACACTGTCAGAATGGATAAAATTTCCACTGTGCACATTCAGGGAATAGTTTGTTAAGTGCATAAATACACGATGAAAATTTTTACTGCTAGGCTCCTGATATGGCTCTGTACAGAATCTAGATAGACCGTCTTTGGCTATGTAGATCTCCAGTGGATCTAGCGACTTGAGCAAGACATACAATCGAATGTCAAATTTCAGTTTGTCAATCAGTAATGGCTTGCTGATGTATTCCTGGACCACTGCTGGCTTGCTGCGGAGGTTGGCCAACATGCGGACATCATTAGAATCTTTAATGAGGTAGATTCCATCACCTTGGGATCCTCCATCCGGCTTTACAATAAAAGTGGGCTTCCAAGATGAATCGTGTTCTTTTGACACACGTACCTACATGTCAAAATGATTAAAGTTATTAAGTAGTTTATTTAGCAATAACTACCTTTCAAATAATAAATAAAAGGACCATTAGTCATCATTTTTCCTGCATCTGGAAGATTTGCGCCAGTTTGCAAAGAATTCTCTGCTTTAGTTTATCATACACAGTCCTGCTAAAACTATTCTTGCTCCCATTTTCTGTAAAATTGAAGATTGTAACCATCTTTGGCTCTGTCCTAAAAAAGACACTGGAGGTCTCCAACGCTATTGAACACTGTGCTGACAACCTTCCCGACAACTACTCATGGACCCATTAAAATCAGGAAGACTATGGTTTTGGCTGCCACAAGATGCTCAATTTTCTCTGCTGCTGCAACTCTGACTGCCCGCTGCAATGAAGCCTTTGTCCATCTCTTTGCTACCTCTAGGCTCTATTTCTCTAAAGCCCTCTTTGCTAGACTTCTGATCTCCACCCTCCATAAATTCCAACTTATCTAAAATTCCACTCCCATATCCATTCCCACACAAACGTCTTGCTTGCTCATCACGCCCATCTTCACTGCCTTACCTAGGCTCCATATCATCCATGCATCAAATTTAAAATCTTTGTCCTCATCTACAAATCCCTACATGGCCTAGCCCCAACATGCCTCCAATCTCCTCAAAACTTAAATTCCTTCTTCTATTTTTATTCCAGCCATCATCTGTGCATCCCCACATCCCATCCTGTGTTGGCCCACTTCCTCAAACTTTACATCTCCATTGAAAGCCATATTTTCAACCAGGTTTTCAGTCACTTCTTCTAACTCTCCCACTCTTTTTTTCCTTTCCCCAAGAAGCAACTTGGGATAGTTTTCCACATTAAAAGGTGCTATACAATTGTGAAATTATATGGAAAATATAGAACTCTTCAGAGAGAGTAGGGCAGCAAGATTTGTTGTGAACTGCTGTATCAAAAAGTCACAGGCATGATGGGCTGGCTGGCTCTTATGCTATAAACTTGTATGGTTCGAAGATGTTGAATATTTCAAATTTGAGAAGCTGGTATTTTAATTAGCTTCAATTGTAGCAGCAATTGATGTTTAGATATTCATACCCACTAAAACAATTCTATACCAACGGTGGCTAACAGCACATTTTGTAACAGGAATCCCCATTATTACTGAAAAACTACTTTTTATTCATCAGCAGCAAGTACTTCCTAGTTTTGACAATTTCCATGTCAAATATTGACAGAGGTCACCAATAAAAACTTGTTTATTTAAAAGAGTTTCCAGCCTCTTCAATAGATGGGAATGTAATGGTAGAGCAAAGTAAAAAAAAAGTTAAAATATATAGATAAAAAGAATAGGATGTCATGTAAAATTTAAATATGAAGTAGAAAGAGAGTGAAGGGAACACAGTAGGAGGAAAGAGAGGTATAAGCACATGTCAACCGAGTAGCTTTATTAGAATACTAATATTTTTCACTGTGGCACTGAAGTAATGAGGTATCCCTGCTATTTGGAGACTTGTGATCAAGAATCAGCCTGGTTATTTTTCTATACATTGTGCTACAAGGAAAATGGAAAGCTTTGTATTTTTTGTTTTTTTTCAGCATTCATTTGAAGATAAATAGATGTTAAATTCCCATTTTTCTATCATTTGCAAAACTTAATAGATGCAGATGCTTCACAAAGAAAGTTATTTTTCTCTCTCTTCCCTTTCCAGCCTCAAGGTAATAAGTGACTCATGCTTAGGATTCAAGTACTGGTAAACTCTACGAATATACGAATTAGGGGAAGTAGGCCACTCGGCCCCTCGACACTGCTCTTCCATTCAATATCATGGCTGATCTGACTGTAACCCTGGACTCCACATTCCCACCTACCCCCGATAAATTTTCACAACTTTTCACCCCCTTGCTCATCAAGAATCTACCTCTGCCTTGAAAATATTTAAAGGCTCTGCTTCCACTGCCTTTTGAGGAAGAGAGTTCCAAAGATTCAAGACCCTCAGAGAAAAGATTTCTCCTCATCTGTCTTAAATGAGCGATCCCTTGTTTTTAAATAGTGACCCCTAGTTCTAAATTCTCCCACAAGCAAAATCATCTTTTCCACATCCACCTGTTCAAGGATCCTCAGGATCATATATGTTTCAATCAAGTCACATTTTACTCTCCTAAACTCCAGTGGATAGAAGCCTAGCCTGTACAACCTAATAAAACAACCTGCCCATTCCAGGTATTGGTCTGGTAAACCTTCTTTGAACTGCTTCCAATGCATTTACATGCCTCCTTAAATAAGGAGACCAATACTGTAAACAGTACTCCAGATGTGGTCCCACCAATGCCCTGTATAAATGAAGCATAACCTCCCTACTTTTGTATTCAATTCTCCTCGCAATAAAACAATAACATTCTATTAGCTTTCCTAATTACTTGCTGAACCTGCGTTGTAATATTCCAATTCTAATCTTTTGCGATTCATGCATGAGAACATCCAGATCCCTCTGCATCTCCGAGTTCTGCAATCTCTCACCATTTAAATAATACGCTTCTGTTTTATTCTTGACAAAATGGACAATTCCAAATTTTCCCACATTATACTCCATCTGCCAGATCTTTGCCCACTCACTTAACCTATCTATATCCCTCTGTAGCCTCATGTCCTCTTCACAAGTTACTTTCCTACCTATCTGTGTCATCAACAAATTTAGCAACCATACCTTCAGTCCCTTCATCCAAGTCATTAATATAAACTGGTGCAAGGTTAGTAGGCGAGTGGCCTACTCCTCCTAATTTGTATGCTTGTATGTATTGTAAAAAATGGAGGCCCCAGCACGGATCTCTGCGGCATACCACTCTTTACATTTTGCAACCAGAAAATGACCTATTTAATGCCTACTCTCGGTTTCCTGTTAGCTAGTCAATCATCTATCCATGCCAATGTGTTACCTCCTACACCCTGAGCTTTTATTTTCCGCAATAACCTTTGATCTGGTACCTTATCAAATGCCTTTTGGAAATCGAAGTGCAGTACATCCACCGGTTCCCCTTTATCCACAGCACGTTACTTCAAAGAACTCCAATAAAATGATTTCTCTTTCACAAAACCATGTTGACTTTGCCTGATTACCTTGAATTTTTCTAAGTGCCCTACTAGAATGTCTTTAATAATAGCTTCCAACATTTTTCCTAAGACAGATATTAAGCTAACGGGCCTGTAGTTTCCTGCTTTCTGTCTCCCTCCCTTTTTGAATAAAGGAGTTACATTTGCTATTTTCCAATCCAATGGAACCATCCCTGAATTTAGGGAATTTTGGAAAATTAAAACCAACGCATCAACTATCTCACTAGCCACTTCTTTTAAGACCCTAGGATGAAGTCCACTTTAGTATGATGAATATTCATTGCTAAGTTTTTATGGGGCATCAGACTTTTTAACATGAGCTGCAGTGCTGTGCAAGGGAAACATTATAGTGGAGCCTGATCCTGTCCTCACTCAATATCTTTACACATAATTTTCAGCAGGAGTTATTGGTTGGGATCAGAAACTCTGGCCTGAAGAAATCAAAATGAATTATCGTACTGTTCTGACTGAAATGAGTTAGCTCAACACAGATGTAGACTAACTGATGGAGATTGATTCCTACGAGTAGAAAACAACTCATTTACCACTATCATGCGACTATCAGGATAATAGATGAACCTTAGTCTTTTTCCGCTTATCAATTCTTATGTTCAAGCAGCTATCCAATTACTTTTGAAAATAAATGAACTCTACTTCAAAACTTTGTAGCATAGAATTCTATATTCTAACTGTCTTTTGCTTAAATAATTTCTCTTACATTCCCATTAATTCTACGTGATTAGCTTGCATGCATGCCTTTTGCTATCTCACCAACTAGTGGAAATTATCACTATTTAACCAATTATAATTTTGAAGAATATCAGACCACCACTTAACCATCTTAGTGCTATTTTACAAACATTAACTTTGTGCAAAAATCAAATAATTGAAGATAGTTGAAATCAGGAATTAAAACAGTAAATGTAGGAAACATTCAGCAGATGATGCAGCATCTGTGGAGAGAGAATGGTAAGCTAAGTATTTCTGGTCAATTACTTTGTCATTAACTTTGGGAGTGTCCTCACAAATGTAATCATCCTAATGAATCTCGACTGCATTTTATGTTTTCCTTTAATGGGTTACTCAAAACTGTACACAATACTCCAACTATAATCTGTTGAACTCAGCAGTCATGGAGTCTTGGAGGCTGAGGTTTGGTCAAACTGTAATCTTGAGTGATTCACACCTAACACCAGAGACAATTTGCGCATCCTTCTGAGATGATTAATTGCGGAAGTATTCAGCTTTTAGGTCTACATGCCACATATTCAACATAATTCCTGATTAGAGCAGAAATTTTATCCTTTTTAGAAAAACAAAATTAAAAAAAAAAAGTCTTGAACTTTCCTTGTCACATTAACTTTGCAGCTTGTGAAGATCGTAAAGCATCTGACGGTTAATATGGTCCTGGGGAGAGGGATGAAATGACAAATCAATAATGAAATATCTTTGAACCTTACATTGCAATGTTTGAAAGGTTGTAGCCTTGAATGATGGCCCCTTCAACTATACATCTGTGATACTAGCAATGCATGTAAACCATGCTTAAATTTCTCTTTTGTCTACTGGACCTAAGAATGTGTGAAAGCCAGAAAATTTGAGAGAGATGAAGACTACATCAGCCTTCTTTCATTTCTAACTTATTTGTTTGATCTGATTTTATACCATAAAAAGGAGTTTTCTGGTCATAGAAGGATCTCTGCTTTGATGTATAGCTTGGGTCTTTTTCCTTTTCTAACTTGGGGTAGCCTTTATGGGGTAAAGAATCGGTGTACTTATTAACAGTGCCTTCTACTTCATCCCATAATAGTGTGACACAATCTAAATATAATTAGTTTAGTTTTACATTCCAGTTTTCCCCGACATTTGGTATGCTTGGGGCAGCCAGCCCTAAATTTGATATCTGCATTAAATGATTCCTACAGCTGCAGCTTGGGTTTCTGAACATGAATGTCAATAAGAGAAAGAGCTGTAACTTGAAATCAGTTCTCATAAAATACTAACAGCAACATGAAACAGGCTTATCTGGTTGGTCTTAAGATTGGTTTGCAACTCAGTCACACATGATCTTGAAATATTGCAATTGTTTTAGAATTTGGCTCTAAATTACTTATAGGGGAAAAGCATCTTGTTTAATAAAAATGATCATTTACCAGACATTTGTGAAACAATGGTCTGGATTTTGTGCTGTAATGACCCAAAGTTGTCAGTACTCGCTGTCATTACACCTGTGAAACTGGCAGCAATTTGTGGCATCAAAACATTTACAGTTAAACAAAGAAATCCAGAAGCTGCTTTCAATGATTTCCTACTCCTCCACAGGGTGCACTGTTGAACTTCCCACAGATGGAAATTTTTAGAAAATCATCCGCATTGACGTGAACTTCCACTTTTTAACCCTCTAATCTTGCTGTAAACCTACCCTCCCCCCAAAAAAGTTATGGCTTGTTGACTGATTTGTAGCTGGGTTTTTAAAGGAACACAATGTCATAATTACTGAACAAACTCTCACCTTAAAAAAACATTTTATATTTGTGAAATGTCAAATTTCCCTATTATGATAATAGTTCCATAGGTTAGTATAAAATATATTGTTTTTCAAGTTTATAATACACATTGGATTAAGGTAGAAGCTGAAGTATGACAATCTTTAAAATTTCTGTAAAATGATTAAAAAGTGAAGGATAATCAGTGCATTTTACTTCCGGGTTTGTTGAATGAGAATTCTTCAATTTCATTGGCTGTTTAAACTATTTGAGCACATCAATGTTGTTGGATGCTGGAGAACTCCTACACTTGGCACCGGAATCAAATTAACATTGGGAAAAGGTGAAATCCATGCCACAGAGATCGCTAGATCTTTGTGGGTAGCCATGAGTAGCCATCATCTGGGCTTGCATAATTAACGATAAAGACCTTGCTTGCATTGACATAGCACCTTATCACATTCTCAAGATATACAAAAGCACTCCATGGCCAATAAATTATTTTTTCAGCGGTAGTGATGGTTAGAACAAAGAGCAAACTTGTAGTATTGTAATCGCACTTGGGATGCTGTAAACTCTTTACAGCCAATGAATTACTTTTGAAATGCAATCATGTTTACCGACAAAACGACGACAGGAAGGTGATGGGATGAACGATGAGTTTTTGTTTTTGGTGATGTTGGTCGAGAAAGAAATGTTGGCGAAGACACCAGAACTCCCCTGCTCATCTTTTAATAGCACCATCTTTCACACTTGAGATTGTAGATATGCTACAATTTAACATCTCATCCAAAAGATGGCATCTCCAATAATGCAGTACTCCCTCAGTATTGCACAAAAATTTTGTAGGGCTTGAATGCATGATCTGCTGACTCAAATGAGAATGCTACCGGCTGACACCAACAATTTGATGATGCCTTTGCACAAGTAACTAACATAGGCTTGCTTTTTCAAGGTTTCTTTATAACTATTAATAGTTCTACAAAAGAAAAAAATACCATCACAATGGTGCAGATTACCTGATGAATTGCAGGGGTAGAAGCAAAAGCCCCTATTCTAACCCCTCATGCCTAAAGTTACTGGGTCATGCCAAAATTGTGGCAGCACGATACTCTGCATCAGCACTGACTTTGCATCTCAATTTTGGTAGGTATGTTTCGGGAAGTGTCTCAGGCAGGAGAAGGTTTAATTCAATGCAAAAGTTGGTGTCAGATGATGTCATTGACTCTGACACCATTGTAATGGTTTTTCAGTGAGGTTGGCAGTGCAGGGCCAGAAGAGAGCCAAAAAAAAAGTGTAGCTTTCAAAATGGTTTCTTTATGGGCCAGGGGTTATTCTGGGCCCCACAAAGAAACTAGGGCAACCCCTGCCCTGGGCCTCCTTCTTCACTCCTGACACTGGTCCCCCACCACTTACCTGACTGCCAGGATGAATCCTGCAGGTCCACGGCGTCCACCTCCTACCACTTTGCTCCCACCTGCCAGCCAGCACCATATCATTCGTCCCAGATTTGGGCAGTATTCAGACCTGGCGTACTAATAAGGCCCGGGAGTTAAAATGGCCTGGGTCTCAAATTGGCAAGCTTCATTGCTTGCCTCTCACTCCAGATTAATATCAAGGCTAAAGTTTTCAGACTAGGCTGCTCCATTGAAAGAATTCTGAAAGCCCTTGATATGTGGACACTGAAATGCAATTACAATTTACTTTCAGAAAAATACTCATTCTCAACCAAAAATGTATTTAGAAATCAATTTTCTGCTATTAAAGTCACCAATAGGTTTACTGTACTGTTTATATTTAGACGGTGTAACCCAAGTATCTAGTGAGTAGAAAGACATTTCACTGAATTTCCTTACAAGCCACATGATTAGGGATATTCAAAATCTTTAAGTTCTTACATCTACTGACACTCAGGCATAAAAAATAGTTAATGCAACAAAACTGTCCTGAAAGACCATCCACTTACAATACCTAATTAATAATAGCTCTAATATATTAGAGATTCAACCCTCAAGCTGTATTGAGACACTACATGAAACAAATCCCAAACGTAGTTATGGCTTAACAACAAATTCAATTTGCTGTTTCAGGCAAGATTCTATTCTATTTTGCAAAGTTTTCATGACTTTTTGCTTTGTAACACATCACTCATGTGCACTGTAAATGTTGTGTAGCACTGCTACATATTTGGGTGCTGCTGTAAATTATCTATGACACTGCAGTGTAGATTGTATATGCCATTGTGTGTGAATTTGAAGAGGTTATGTGGCCACTGCATCTGGCATTAATAAAACATTCCTCTTATTCGAACCTTGAACAGAATTTCATTTAATGAGCAATGCTTAGTCAGGAACAGTACCAAAATAGTGTCGTCTTCCTCAAAAAACAAGGAAGTTTTAAGGAAGAGAACAATCCCCAAGAACCTACAGACAGCAAATTATTTTCAGACAAGATGACACCAACTGTCACAACAGACTTGGATTCAATAAGCAGATACTAAATGAACTGGTCAAGGATTTAAAAAATAATAAAGTTTCACAGTTATAAATTTTGCCTGCCCAGCACAAGTGGCAATGTCGGTTACTGCTTACCTTCTATATTCCAGCCAACGTTATTGCAGGTACCTATCAGTCATTAATTTCAAGTGCACTCGAAACCTATTGCTGTCTTGCTCAGGAATGTTGACAGCTTTATCTACTTCATTTCTGGTAGGAGGTTGAACAGAAGGGATACATAAGCCTATGGCATTATACAACTTCCCATTGCTCCTTCAAACACCTTCTGTACCTATTGTTTAGAATACCATCACTGTGAAATTTTCAAAAACAGGAATGAATTTCACTCAGATCGTTCAGGTAGTGGATAATGCATCAAGAATTGTGTGCAGCAATATCCCAGGCTCCCTCCAGACGGGCCAAATTTGTACTCTAGTTGCCCGCATTATTTAGAATCTCAAAAGAAGGCCTGCTATATCCTTTTTTGAGAGAAGCTCACTGGTCCTTCCTGCTCACTGGAATAGCTTAGATGGGATGGGTCATCACCTCCAGCTGCTACCATCTTCCCCTTATAGCAGAAAGTGTTACTTTTGCCACTTCTCGCAATTTCATATTGATGATGTCAGGAATTTGGCAAGTGTGAGAATTTGGCGCAGTGACAGGGAAGAGGTGCTGTTTTAGTCTTTTACAGAACAGAGTAGTTAGAGAAAGCGAACGGGACATAGTGAGACCTGCAAGCTGAAATCCAGAAGCATTAAGTAGGTAAGGAGGTAGGTGACTGGTTGGTGAGTTTTAAGGTTTCTTTTATTTTCTCTAAACTGGGGCAGTAGATTGAACGAGTACTGGAAATTTATAGCTTAATAGTTAAACTACTTAAGTAATTACAAATCACAGTGATATTTCTAAACTTGAAACCCTAATTAAACAAAATACAATAAAGATGGCAGGACAGGTCATGTGTTGCAGCTGTAGCATGTGGGAGTTGGTGGATACCAGTGATTTCTTGGTGAAACCATGCTACCTATATTTCTGAGCTTGCTGATTCAAAAAGCTGCTGCATCAGAAGTCTTGCATTTTCCCCACAGTAACCATGTTTGCAAGTTAGTCAAACATTGCAATCTAAATTGGAGCATTTTGTTTGTAAATGTCATTAAGTACAGAAACAGATTTCACATTCTTAGCACATGCACTTGAGTGTTGTTGGATTAAGTGTAATGCTGCAGTACAGAATGCAGTATTTTATACCACAACACAGTAGCAACAAACTGAAACATAGGCCCAGAATTTGCTGCAATGGTGATATTGGCAAATCCCACAAGTTGGACTGTTGTGTTCCCTGAGCCTCCAATGGTGAAGTTATGCCACCATTTGTTGGAAAAATGTAATTAGAATCTGCTGCAATGAGCATTCTGGTGAATCGGGAGCGATGCAGCCAATGAATTTATTTTTCTGATTTCTGTAAGAATTTTTAACCAAAAGATTGGCTATTTATATCCAGCAGAATACTAAAGATATAAACAGGAATACATTTTGAATTATCTAGGCTGGCAAAATGTGAGAACTGCAGCTTCACAGCAGATATTTAGAATGAGGTATAGCTTTCTTTTGATCTCACATGTAATTAGCAAATGTAAAAATGGTTGAAGCTTCAGCAGAGTGTTCTTTCTTTTGCCTCCCTTCCTATTGTGTGTAGACCTACCCTAGAAATAAAGTGGAATTAAAAATGAAATAGTAATGGGTATTTATATTAGAAAGCCCTTTAGTGTTATTGTTAAACAGCTGAAGTGGCAGTGATGATCATAATAGCATTACTTTAGCAAACACGCCATTGCTTTTAGATGAAATTTACTCAAAATTTTTGGAGTGGGAAACTGCAGAGCAGCACAGAATTTCCAGGACATTATGTCGTAGACCAAGCAGTGGTCAGTCACTTGCACCATAATGTCTTTGGACTTTTATGCTATAAAACAGGTTCCAAGACATAGATGTGCCATTACAATGGCATTAAGTCTCCAGCAATTTTTGGGCCATAGTTTGTAACAGAACAGAACTGAACTGTCACGTGCAACAATTTAAAAAAAAAATTGTTCTTAATGTCCTGCCGAAAGATATTTGATAATTTTACAACTCAGAAACCCAGGCAGTGAAGGATAGATCTGGAGTGTGGTCTTTATACACTTACAAGCTTTTATTTACAGAGATACACATTACATATCATATACCTCCAATCCAACAATCAAGAGTTTCAGCCTGCTGCTATCCATAAGAGCACAGCTGAATCCCCAGTTAATTGCATTCAGGTGGTGGGCATTAAACACCCAATTAATATACAATTAACAATAGGCTCATGACAAAGCTTAGGGCATGTGGAGTCAGGGGACAAATAGCCGATTGGATAGCAAATTGGTTAAAATAATAGAACACAATAGGGGCAAAGGGTAGTTATTCAGATTGGAGGAAGGTAACAAGCTGGGTTCCACAAGAATCAATGCTGGAAACATTAATGTAAATTCCAAATAACAGTGATTTGGACTTGAGAACAAGTAGAACAAAGAACAAAGAAAATTACAGCACAGGAACAGGCCCTTCGGCCCTCCAAGCCTGCGCCGATCCAGATCCTCTATCTAAACCTGTCGCCTATTTTCTAAGGGTCTGTATCTCTTTGCTTCCTGCCCATTCATGTATCTGTCTAGATACATCTTAAAAGACGCTATCGTGCCCGCGTCTACCACCTCCACTGGCAACGCGTTCCAGGCACCCACCACCCTCTGCGTAAAGAACTTTCCACGCATATCCCCCCTAAACTTTTCCCCTCTCACTTTGAACTCGTGACCCCTAGTAATTGAATCCCTCACTCTGGGAAAAAGCTTCTTGCTATCCACCCTGTCTATACCTCTCATGATTTTGTACACCTCAATCAGGTCCCCCCTCAACCTCAGTCTTTTTAATGAAAATAATCCTAATCTACTCAACCTCTCCATAGCTAGCGCCCTCCATACCAGGCAACATCCTGGTGAACCTCCTCTGCACCCTCTCCAAAGCATCTACATCCTTTTGGTAATGTGGCGACCAGAACTACATGCAGTATTCCAAATGTGGCCGAACCAAAGTCTTATACAACTGTAACATGACCTGCCAACTCTTGTACTCAATACCCCGTCCGATGAAGGAAAGCATGCCATATGCCTTCTTGACCACTCTATTGACCTGCGTTGCCACCTTCAGGGAACAATGGACCTAAACACCCAAATCTCTCTGTACATCAATTTTCCCCAGGACTTTTCCATTTGCTGTATAGTTCACTCTTGAATTGGATCTTCCAAAATGCATCACCTCGCATTTGCCCTGATTGAACTCCATCTGCCATTTCTCTGCCCAACTCTCCAATCTATCTATATTCAGCTGTATTCTCTGACAGTCCCCTTCACTATCTGCTTCTCCACCAATCTTAGTGTCGTCTGCAAACTTGCTAATCAGACCACCTATACTTTGTGATATACATAAATGATTTGGAGGAAACAACAGTGGTCCCAGCACGGATCGCTGTGGAACACCACTGGTCACACGTCTCCATTTTGAGAAACTCCCTTCCACTACTACTCTCTGTCTCCTGTTGCCCAGCCAGTTCTTTATCCATCTAGCTAGTACACCCTGGACCCCATGCGACTTCACTTTCTCCATCAGCCTACCATGGGGAACCTTATCAAACGCCTTACTGAAGTCCATGTATATGACATCTACAGCCCTTCCCTCATCAATCAACTTTGTCACTTCCTCAAAGAATTCTATTAAGTTGGTAAGACATGACCTTCCCTGCACAAAACCATGTTGCCAATCACTGATAAGCCCATTTTCTTCCAAATGGGAATAGATCCTAACCCTCAGTATCTTCTCCAGCAGCTTCCCTACCACTGACGTCAGGCTCACCGGTCTATAATTACCTGGATTTTCCCTGCTGCCCTTCTTAAACAAGGGGACAACATTAGCAATTCTCCAGTCCTCCGGGACCTCACCCATGTTTAAGGATGCTGCAAAGATATCTGTTAAGGCCCCAGCTATTTCCTCTCTCGCTTCCCTCAGTAACCTGGGATAGATCCCATCCGGACCTGGGGACTTGTCCACCTTAATGCCTTTTAGAATACCCAACACTTCCTCCCTCCTTATGCCGACTTGACCTAGAGTAATCAAACATCTGTCCCTAACCTCAACATCCGTCATGTCCCTCTCCTCGGTGAATACCGGTGCAAAGTACTCGTTTAGAATCTCACCCATTTTCTCTGACTCCACGCATAACTTTCCTCCTTTGTCCTTGAGTGGGCCAATCTTTTCTCTAGGTACCCTCTTGCTCCTAATATATGAATAAAAGGCTTTGGGATTTTCCTTAACCCTGTTTGCTAAAGATATTTCATGACCCCTTTTAGCCCTCTTAATTCCTCGTTTCAGATTGGTCCGACATTCCCAATATTCTTCCAAAGCTTAGTCTTTCTTCAGCCTCCTAGACATTATGTATGCTTCCTTATTCCTCTTAGCTAGTCTCACAATTTCACCTGTCATCCATGGTTCCCTAATCTTGCCATTTCTATCCCTCATTTTCACAGGAACATGTCTCTCCTGCACGCTAATCAACCTCTCTTTAAAAGCCTCCCACATATCAAATGTGGATTTACCTTCAAACAGCTGCTCCCAATCTACATTCCCCAGCTCCTGCCGAATTTTGGTATAGTTGGCCTCCCCCCAATTTAGCACTCTTCCTTTAGGACCACTCTCGTCTTTGTCCATGAGTATTCTGAAACTTACGGAATTGTGATCACTATTCCCAAAGTAGTCCCCTACTGAAACGTCAACCACCTGGCCGGGCTCATTCCCCAACACCAGGTCCAGTATGGCCCCTTCCCGAGTTGGACTATTTACATACTGCTCTAGAAAACCCTCCTGGATGCTCCTTACAAATTCTGCTCCATCTAGACCTCTAACACTAAGTGAATCCCAGTCAATGTTGGGAAAATTAAAATCTCCTATCACCACCACCCTGTTGCTCCTACATCTTTCCATAATCTGTTTACATATTTGTACCTCTACCTCACGCTCGCTGTTGGGAGGCCTGTAGTACAGCCCCAACATTGTTACCGCACCCTTCCTATTTCTGAGTTCTGTCCATATTGCCTCACTGCTCGAGTCCTCCATAGTGCCCTCCTTCAGCACAGCTGTGATATGCTCTTTGACCAGTAAGGCAACTCCTCCACCCCTTTTACCTCCCCCTCTATCCTGCCTGAAGCATCGATATCCTGGGATAGCTCAATATCAAAACTTGCAGAGGATACCAAATTGGGGGGAAATATAGCTGACACGGAGAAAGAATGCATAGTTTCAAAGTATTAATGGCACAGGAACAGGGCACTGGCCCATCAGTCCATTTTGATGATTATGCTCCACGAGCCTCCTCCTTCATCTAACCCCATCAACATGCCCTTCCATTCCTTTCTCCCTCATCTGCGTAACTAGCTTCCCCTTGAATGCATCCGCTATGCACCTTAACTACTTAGGAGAGTGGGTTCCACATTGTAACCACCTTTGGGCAATGTAGTTTCTCCCGAATTCCCTTTTGGATTTATTAGTGAGTCATATATTTATGGCCCCAAGTGAAAACATCTCTGTGTACCTATCAAATCCTTTCATAATCTTCAAGACCTCTATCAGATCACTGCTCAGTCAACGCAATACAAGAAGGCATTAGAAAACTTGCAGTGAGAAATTAAGTGGAAAATGAACTTTAAAAGTAGATCAATATAGGAGATGATGCACTTTGGTAGGAAAAATAGAAACATCACTTATACTTTAGAAACTGAATGGGGTAGAAGAGAAAAAAGGGATTTAAGGATACAGATGAACAAATCATTAAGAGCAATATCATAGGTTGGCAAAGCAATTTAAAAATGCTTAAAAAAAACACTTATTTATTTCTAGGGTATAGAATTCAAAAATAGTGAAATTATGCAAAACTTATGAAAAATAGGAGGCTGGTCAGGCCATAGAGTACTGTGCACAGTTCTGGTCTCCACACTATAATAAAAACAAAAGGACACTGAAGCACTGGAGAAAATGCAAAAGACATGTACAAGGATAGTACCAAACTGAGAGATTACAGCTATCAGGAAAAAGATAGGTCAGGTTGTTTTCTTTTTTCTTACAGGTGATCTGATCGTGGTCCTTAAAATTATAAATGTGTTGGACAGATAGGGTTGGAAAGAATATTTTCATTTGTAGCAAAATCCAAAACTATGGGCCATAAATACACTATGGTTACTAATAAATCCAAAAAAGAGTAAGTTCTTTACGCAGTGCAGCTTGCTATCACAGGGAGTGGTTCAGGCAAATAGCTCAGATGCTTTCAAAAGGAAACTAAACAAATACATGAGTGTAAAAGTAAGTAATAAGATATGCTGAAAGGCTGATTTGAGATAGATAGGAGACTCGTGTCAAGTGTAAACACCAGCATGGACTAGTTGGGTTGAATAAAAAGAGAGATTTATTAGAAGGGTTCTGGGGATGAGGGTTTACAGTTACATGGATAGACTGGGGAAGCTGGGATTGTTCTCCTTAGAGCAAAGGAGGAAATTCAATAGAGGGGTTTAAAATCACGAATGGTTTAGATAAAGAAAATGTTTCCAGTGGCTCCAGGGTTAATAACTAGAGGGCACAGATTTAAGGTGATTGGCAGAAGAACCAGAGGTGATGCGAGGAAAAACTTTGTTGTGTAATGAATAGTTACGATTTGGAATGCACTGCCTGATAGGGTGGTGGATACAGATTGAACAGTAGCTTTCAAAAGGGAATTGGAGAAATACTTGAAGAAATTGGATTTGGACAATGATCTGGGAGAGTGGTACTATTTTTTGATTCTGTGAATTAGATTAGATTAGATTAGATTAGAGATACAGCACTGAAACAGGCCCTTCGGCCCACCGAGTCTGTGCCGAACATCAACCACCCATTTATACTAATCCTACACTAATCCCATATTCCTACCAAACATCCCCACCTGTCCCTATATTTCCCTACCACCTACCTATACTAGTGACAATTTATAATAGCCAATTTACCTACCATCCTGCAAGTCTTTTGGCTTGTGGGAGGAAACCGGAGCACCCGGAGAAAACCCACGCAGACACAGGGAGAACTTGCAAACTCCACACAGGCAGTACCCAGAATCGAACCCGGGTCCCTGGAGCTGTGAGGCTGCAGTGCTAACCACTGCGCCACTGTGCCAGTTTCTGTGCTGTATATACTACATAAAATTATTTGTAATAAACTTTTATTCAAATCAAAAAAGGGTAGAAGATTTTATGTTAAGTAACTTGTGAACTTGAACAGTGGATAGACCAGAGACTAGCATAAGCATGATTGGCCAAATGCCCTCCTTGTATGCTGTAAAATCCTGCAATCAAAAATTAATCTTATGTATGATCTTGTGCACAATTAAATTAATGTAAATAAGAATGGTTTGTTCAGGAAAGACAATTTATATTAAATGTGGTTACAAATTGCTCAAGTTTTACAGCTGACAGTTCAATCCCATTGTGAACTGGGAACTAGAAGAAACACAGGAGCCTCACAGTATGACTCTCCCACCCAGAGGTGCAGGCACCTTGCTTCCACTTGATGCCTCCCTAGCGCGATGTAGCAGACACTGGGGGGGGGGGGGGGAAATTAACTAATACCAGGAAAAGGACTTGCATTTAAATAGCACCCGGATAATTCCAGTTGTCCTGTATTACAGCGGTAAAAGCAGTTTACAGACAATGAAGTACTACTGAAGTGTAGTCTATGTTGTAACGTAGGAGACATGGCAGCCAATTTGTATACAGCAAGCTCCTACAAGCAGCAAAGTGATGATGAACTTGCTAACAGATGATAAAATGGAGGCCAGGTGAGGTGGGGGTGGGGAAAGGAGGAGAAAAAAGTCAGCAATAGAAGTTTCCCATGGCTACTTAGTGTGGACAGCATTTGATGTCTGGTTACGCAATAACATTATTAGCGATCTAACCATCAGTAGCCTGCCCACCTTCTGACAGAACATAGTTCACAGGAAACTGATTGAGGAAAAGGGGGAAAAAATGTACAGTAATATTTTAGGAAAGTAAAGACTTGCGCAAAATAATATTCTGTCATTGGTCATATCTCTGTGGATTCCTCAAATTGCAAACCTGATATAGAATGCGACAATATACTTTTTTTTTTTAAGGGAGTAGGAGGGATCATTCCTACTTAGAGGATACATCTTGATGGCTACTCACCAACATAAATCAGCATATCTAGGGCTGTAGATGGGGCTTTAAATTAAACATTTGGGTGGGGGGGGGGGGGGGGGGGGGGAGGTTCAGTTGCATGGAAAATTAGGAAGTCAAAAAGTTAAAAGGAGGAGGTTGGAGTGCAGGTTAGTGATGAGGCTGATTGTTACCAGAAAACAAAAAGGTAGGGACAGAACGTGTGAACGTCATATTGTACCAAGAGTAGGGAAATTTGATAATAGAACAAAACTTAAAGGCTTTGTATCTGAATGCACAAAGCATTTGGAATAAAATTAATGAGTTAACAGTGTAAATAGAGACAAATGGGTATGATGTGGTGGCAATTACTGAGACGTGGTTGTCGGGAAACCAGGTTTGGGAATTGAATATCCAAGGGTACTCAGTATTTCGGAAGGATAGGTAGGAAGGGAAAAAAAAAAAAAAGAGGTGGCATAGCTTGGTTAGTAAAGGATGAGATCAGTGCTGTAGTCAGAAATGATATAGACACTGGCGATCAAGATGTAGAATCAGTCTGGGTAGAAATAAGAAATAGCAAGGGAAAGCAGCCCCTGGTGGGAGTAATCTATAGGTCCCCAAACAGTACTTCCGCAGTGGGGCACAGTATAAACCAAGAAATACTGGGGGCTTGTAAGAAAGGTACGGCAATAATCATGGGTGATTTTAATATGCATATAGACTGGATTAATCAAATTGGCAAGGGTAGCCTCGAGGGACAGTTCATTGAATGTATGATAGATTGTTTTTTGGTGCAATATGTTGTGGAACCAACCAGGGAGCAGTCTATTCTAGATTTGGTATTATGTAATGAGGTGGGATTAATGATCTCATAGTTAAGGATCCTCTAGGGAAGAACGATCATAGCATGCTAGAATTTCAAATTCAGTTTGAGGGTGAGAAACTGGAGTCCCACACTAGTGTTCTGGAGTTAAACAAAGGTAATTACATAGGCATGAGGACAGATTTGGCTCTAGTGGACTGGGCAGGAAGACTAAAAGGTAGGACAGTTGATGAGCAGTGGCAGATGTTTAAGGAGATATTCAATTCCTCCCAACTAAAATATATTTCAGAGAGGAAGAAAGTTTGTGAGAAGGGGAAAAACATCCATGGCTAAGCAAGGAAGTTAAGGATAACAAAGACAAAAACTAAGGCATACAATATTGCAAAGGCCAGTGGCAGGCTGGAAGATTGGGAAACTTTTAAAGATCAACAAGGGTTACACTGCAGCACAGTGGCGCAGTGGTTAGCACTGCAGCCTCACAGCTCCAGGGACCCAGGTTCGATTCTGGGTACTACCTGTGCGGAGTTTGCAAGTTCTCCCTGTGACCGTGTAGGTTTTCGCCGGGTGCTCTGGTTTCCTCCCACAGCCAAAGACTTGCAGGTTGATAGGTAAATTGGCCATTATAAATTGCCCCTTGTGTAGGTAGGTGATAGGGAATATGGGATGACTGCAGGGTTAATATAAATGGGTGGTTGTTGGTCAGCACAGACACGTTGGGCCGAAGGGCCTGTTTCAGTGCTGTATCTCTAAATAAAATAAAAAATAATAAAAAGAGCAAAGGTAAATTATGAAAGAAAACTAACACAAAATATAAAAACGGAAAGCAAAAGATTCTATAAGTATTTAAAAGGGAAGAGAAAGTAGCTAAAGAGAATGTTGGTCCCTTGGAGGATGCGACTGGGGAGTTAATAGTGGGGAACACAGAAATGGCAGAGACACTACATCAGTATTTTGCCTCAGTTTTCACGGTGGAGGACACTAGTACCATCCCAATAGTAACAGATAATGCAGAGGTTATAGAAAGGGAGAAATTTAGAACAATCACCACTAGGGAAAAAGTACTGAGCAAACTGTTGGGATTGAAGGCAAACAAGTCCCCAGGGCCTGATGGCCTACATCCTAGGGTCTGACTAATCGTGTTTGACTAATTTGCTAGGGTTCTTCAAAGATGTAACAAGCAAAGTGGATAATGGGGATCCTGTAGATGTAGTATATCTGGACTTCCAGAAGGCATTTGATAAGGTGCTGCACAAAAGGTTAATAGATCACATGGGGTTCTTCTTTGGCCTCCTTGTCTCGAGAGACAATGGGTAAGCGCCTAGAGGTGGTCAGTGGTTTGTGAAGCAGCGCCTGGAGTGGCTATAAAGGCCAATTCTAGAGTGACAGACTCTTCCACAGGTGCTGCAGATAAAACTGGTTGTCGGGGCGGTTACACAGTTGGCTCTCTCCTTGCGCTTCTGTCTTTTTTCCTGCCAACTGCTAAGTCTCTTTGACTCACCACTTTTTAGCCCTGCCTTTATGGCTGTCCACCAGCTCTGGCGATCACTGGCAACTGACTCCCATGACTTGTGGTCAATGTCACAGGACTTCATTTCGCATTTGCAGACGTCTTTAAAGCGGAGACATGGATGGCCGGTGGGTCTGATACCAGTGACGAGCTCGCTGTACAATGCGTCCTTGGGGATCCTGCCATCTTCCATGCGGCTCACATAGCCAAGCCATCTCAAGCACCACTGGCTCAGTAGGGTGTATATGCTGGGGAAGTTGGCCGCCTCAAGGACTTCTGTGTTGGAGATACGGTCCTGCCACCTGATGCCAAGGATTCTCTGGAGGCAGCAAAGATGGAATGAGTTGAGACGTCGCTCTTGGCTGACGTACGTTGTCCAGACCTCACTGCTGTAGAGCAAGGTACAGAGGACACAGGCTTGAAACGCTCGGACTTTTGTGTTCCGTGTCAGTGCGCCAATTTCCCACACCCTCTTGGCCAGTTAGGGGCAATTTATTAGCTTGGATAGAGGATTGGCTAACCAAAAGGGGATAAATGGGTCCTTTTCTGGTTGGCAAGATGTAACTAGTGGGGTGCCACATGGTTCAGCCCTCGGGCCCCAACTATTTACAATCTATATTAATGACTTGGACGCAGGGATAGAAGGTACTGTAGCCACATTTGCAGATGACACTAAAATAGGTGGGATAGTAAGTTACAATAAAGAAATAAGAAATTTACAAATGGATATGGATAGGTTAGGTGAATGGGCCAAAGTTTGGCAGAAGGAGTTTAACGTGGATAAGTGAGAGGTTATCCAATTTGGTCAGAAGAATAGAAAGGCAAATTATCTAAATGGAGAGAAACTTCAGAGTGCTTCGGTGCAGAAGGATCTGGGTGCCCTCGTGCATGAATCACTGAAAACTAGTTTGCAGGTACAGCAGGTAACAAGGAAGGCAAATGGAATTTTGGCATTTATTGCTAAAGGAGTAGGGAAGTGTTGCTGCAACTGTACAAGGCATTAGTGAGACCGCACCTGGAGTACTGCGTACAGTTTTGGTCCCCTTACTTGAGGGATGTAGTTGCATTGGAGGCAGTTCAGAGGCGGTTCACGAGATTGATTCCAGAGATGAGGCGTTTGTCTTATGAAGAGAGATTGAGCAATATAGGCCTTTATTCTCTAGAGTTTAGAAGAATGAGAGGAGATCTAATTGAGGTATACAAGATGATTAAGGGCATTGACAAAGTACACGTAGAGAGATGTTTCCTCTTGTGCAGCAATCTAGAACGAGGTGTCATAAGGGGTAGCAGATTTAAAACAGAGATGAGGAGAAATTACTTCTCTCAAAAAGGTCGGGAGTCTGTGGAATTCACTACACCAGAGTGCGGTGGATGCCAGGACATTGAGTAAATTTGAGGAGGAGATAGATTTTTAATTAGTAATGGGTTGAAGGGTTATGGAGAACAGGCAGGAAAGTGGAGTTGAGGCAGAGAGGAGATCAGCCATGATCGGATTGAAAGGCGGAGCAGGCTTGTGGGGCTGAATTGCCTACTCCTGCTCCTAGTTCTTATGTTCTTATAATCATCTCCTCAGTCTCTCAAATTCCAGAGCTATGTTGCAAAGAAATCTCTGGTTACAAAACATTTTTGCTTTGTGAATAATTGCACTGTTAAGCATACTTAAGGTAGAGGATTCAGCCTGAAAATGGAGTTACAAATTTATTAATAAAAATTTCCACTTTGAAATGTATGTGGAAAAAAGATAACAGTAGAATTCAGTGTTAGTGGAAACTAGTGCAGTTAATTCAGTGTCAGTGAATAAAAATTCTGTAAACGAAACAGGAATGGAGAAAAAGTAAACAAGCAGAGTACTAATTAGTTTCAGTGAAAAGGAAACTTTCAATGTTTCATTTAAGAATAATGAGCACCACTACTATTCTTCAATATAGTCACGGATCTCCCAAGATTCTGTCCTTTAACTATCTGCTCTTTTCTATTTTAATTAGCTTTTCCATGCAATTGCTTTGATCAGTTTGAGATACACAGATGATAAATAATTTATAAAAAAAGTTGCATCACTCTTCAGACATTTTAAAACTATGGTTGTAAATTAATTAAAATTCACCTAGCAATGAACTGTCATGATTTGAATAACAATTAGTTCCCAGATCTCTAATGTCAGCTGCATACACAATCAACCAAAAGACTCCCCTGAAGGCTCTGAGTTCATCCAGTGAGTAGTTTTGGTATCTTTTTCTGTCATTGTTTGACTTTTTTCTGTCTCCCTTTTTCTCTGTACAATCAACACAGCTTTTCTCATTTGACATGATTCTCACTGACTCTCTTTTGCAAGTCTTTCATTCTCTCATCTACTTCATATGTCTTTGCTCTCTTCCAGTATCCGAATGGCTATTGTGCTTCCACTTCCTACACCCATTGATTTTCCTCAACTCCTAAAAAAGAGACCTAAAGCCTAACTTTGGTTTTCACTTTTTGACAGCTATATAAATAATAGAATCCAAGAGAACAGTGAACTAGTGCCTTTTTGTGTGTGAAATCGACTAGAGAGCCTGGCCCTGCCCCTTTTCAAGCTAGGCTAGTACTCGGGAGGAATTGACACTAGAAAATGAGACAAATTCCCTTTTGAGGCCTCAAGAACCATAGAAAAGTAACTGCACAGAAAGAGGTCATTCAGCCCATTGTGTCCATGCTGGCTGGAAAAAAAACTAGCCGCCCATTCTAATCCCACCTTCCAGCACCTGGTCCATAGCCTTGCAGGTTACAGCACTTCAGGTGCAGGTTAAGGTACCTCTTAAATGAGTTGAGGGTTTCTGCTTTCACCACTGATCCAGGCAGCGAATTCCAGACACCCACCACCCTCTGAGTGAAAACATTTTTTCCTCATGTCCCCTCCAATCCTTCTACCAGTCACCTTAAATCTGTGCCCCCGGTAATTGACCTTCCTGCTAGGGAAACAGTTCCCTCCTGTTGTCTCTATCTAGGCCCCTCAGTTTTATACACATCAATTAAGTCACCCCTCAGCCTCCTCTGTTCTGAGGAAAACAACCCTAGCCTTTCTAATCTTTCCTCATAGCTGCAATTTTCGAGCCCTGGCAACATTCTTGTAAACCTCCTCTGTATACTCTCTAGAGCAATTATGTCTTTTCTGTAATGTGGTGAACAGAACTATATGCAATACTCCAGCTGTGGCCTAACCAGCATTTTATACAGTTCCAGCATTACACACTGCTTTTGTATTTTATACCTTGGCCAATAAAAGGAAAGCATTCCGTATGCCTTCTTCACCACTTTATCTACCTATCCTGTCACCTTCAGGGACCTGTGGACATGCACTCCAAGATCTCTCACTTCCTCTACCCCTCTCAATATCCTCCCATTTATTGTGTATTCCCTTGCTTTGTTTGCTCTCCCCAAATGCATTACTTCACACTTCTCCGGATTGAATTCCATTTGCCACTTTTCCACCCACTCGACCAAACCATTGATATAATTCTGGCGTCTACAGCTATTCCCTTTACTATTAACTACATGGCCAATTTTTGTGTCATCAGCAAAATTCTCAATCATGCTTTCCATATTTAAGTCCAAATCATTAATATATACCACAAACAGCAAGTGACCCGACATGGAGCCCTGTGGAACGCCACTGGAAACAGCTTTCCATTTGCAAAAATATCCGTCGACCATTACCCTTTGTTTCCTGCCACTGAGCCAATTTTGGATCCAACGTGCCACATTCCCCTGTATCCATGTGCTTTTACTTTTCTGACCAGTCTGCCAAGTGAGACCTTGTCAAATGCCTTACTAAAATCCAAGTAGACAACATCCACTGTATTACCCTCATCAATGTTCCTTGTTACTTCCTCAAAAAATTCAATTAGGTTGGTAAGACACGACCTTCCCATAACAAATCCATGCTATCCTTGATTAATCCATGCCTTTCTAAGTGACAGTTTATCCTCTCCGAATTGATTCTAATAATTTGCCCACCACCGAAGTCAGACTGACTGGCCTATAATTAGGCCTATCCCTCACACCCTTTTTAAACAATGGTACAATGTTTGCAGACCTCCAATCCTCTGATACCTCGCCCCTATCTAGTGATGATTTTAACATGATCCTCAGAGCATCCACTATTTACTCCCTGGCTTCCTTTAACAAACTGGGATTAACAATGGATTAACAATCCATCTAGCCCTGGTGATGTATCCGCTTTCAAGAATGTCAGACCCTCTAGTACTTCCTCTCTCATTATCCTTATTGTATCTAATATTTCACACTCCTCTTTAACTACAGTGACTGCATCATCCCTCTCCTTTGTGAAGAGGGAGACAAAGTACTCATTAAAAAACCCTGCCCACATCTTCTGCATTCACACATAAAAGTTACCTTATGCAACCCAGATAATCCCTACCCTTTTCTTCATTATCCTCTTGCTCTTAATGTACTGATAAAATATCTTTGGGTTTTCCTCGATTTTACCTGCCAATATTTTTTCATGTCCCCTCTTTGCTTTCCTAGTTTCCTTTTTTGCTTCACCCCTGCGCTTTCAATACTCTTCTAGGCTTTCTAAAAATATCAAGTTTTTTGTGACCGTCATAAGCTTTCTTTTTCTGCTTTGTTACCCTGTATGCTTCTAGATAACCAAGGGGCTCCATATTTGGCAGTATAACCCTTTTTCTTTGTGGGGATATGTCTACACTTGTCTGCATAATCTTGCTTTTGAATGTCTCCCACCGATTTTCCTTCAAGTAGCTGTATCCAGTCCACTTTTGCCAGATCACCTCAAAAGGTTCATAAAATTTGCCTTCCCCCAATTTAGAACTTTTACTCCTGTTCTACCATTGTCCTTTTCCATGATAGAGTTAGATTTAGCATTATTATGGTCACTATCTCCCAACATGGTCGCCCACTGCTACTTCATCCACTTGCCCAGTTTCATTTCCTAAGACTAAATCTAGAATTGTGCCCCCTCTCGTTGGGCTTATGTGCTGGCTAAAAAAAAATTTGTGCCCTCTGTGCCCTTCACACTGTTTGTATCCCAGTTGATATTAGGGTAGTTGAAACACCCCCAACTATTATTGTCCTATTGTTTTTGCACTCAGAAATCTGCCTACATATTTGTTCTTCTATCTCCCTCTCACTATTTGGGGGTCTATAGTACACTCGTAGTAGTGTGGCTGCCCCTTTTTTGAGCTCAACCCGTATGGCCTAATTTGATGATTCATTTAGCACATCATCCCTCCTCACAGCTGTAATTGATTTTTTTAACCAATAATGCTACACCCCTTCCTTTTTCATCCCCCTCTCTATCCTGCCTGAAAATTCTATATCCAGGCATGTTGAGCTGCCATTTTTGCCCCTCTTTAAGCCAAGTTTCCGTTATAGCAATTATATCATGCTGCCATGTGTCTATCAGAGCCCTCATCTCAGCTTTATTTGCTATACTCCTTGCATTTAAATAACTACCTTTTAACACTGCCAAATTCCTGTGCTGTACACTTAACCTTTGCTTCTTCTGTCTTTGAGTCACTTGTTAACTCTCTGCCTCCTGTTTCCTGCCCTGAAATTGTTCTTTCTGAAACTGCCTTCAGGTTCCCATCCCTCTGCCAATCTAATTTAAACCATCCCCAACAGGACTGGCAAACCTTCCTGCAAGGGTATTCGTCCCAGTCCTGCTCAGGTGTAGACTGTCCAGCTTATACAGATTCCACCTTGCCCAGAAATCTGAAGCCCTCCCTCCTGCACCATCTCTCCAGCCACGCATTCATCTGGTGTATTCTATTTCTATACTCACTAGCATGTGGCCTTGGATGAAAGCCAGAGATTTCTACCTTTGAGGTCCTGCTTGCTAATATTTCCTAACTCCCTAAACTCAACTTGCAGGACCTAATCCCTTTTTCCACTATATCGTTGGTACCAATGTGGACCACGACCTCTGGCCGTGCACCCTTGCCCTCCAGAATGCTCTGTAGCTGCTCGGTGATATCCATTACCCTTGCATCAGAGAAGCAACATACCATCCTGGAATCACACCTACAATCACAGATATGTCCGTCTGTTCCCCTAACCATAGAATCCCCTACCACTATTGCCCTCTTGTCTTTTCTCCTCCCTCCCTGCACAACTGAGCCACCTATGGTGCTCTGGTTAGGACAGTTGTTGCACTCTCCAGAGGAACCCCCTCTCCCATCGGTATTCAGAACTGAAAGCGGGATGTTACCTGGGGACTCCTGCACTATCTGCCTTGCCATTGTCTAGTTCTGTTCTACTTGTGCTCTCTTAAGCTGAAGGGTGACCACCTCCTGAAATGCGCTATTCACGTATTTCTCATCTTCACGAATGCACCTCAATGATACCAGCTGCTCCTCAAGTTCTAAGATACGGCACTCTTGCTTTTGTATTTGGTGGCACTTTCTGCATGTATAGTTGCCCAGGACATGGGTAGGGACCTGGAGCCCCCACATTGTACAGGATGTGGATTTGACAGGTGTGAGCAGCCCTGCCATGCCTGGAGTTATTTATTTACTGCACTAAAATTGCAAGTTAAATAAACACAATAAAATGGTTTTAAATAGAATGAACGAACAAGTAACTGCCTCCCACTATTGGTATTTTAGTTTCTACTTAATAAGATAGACTGAAACAGCTAGGGGAAAACAAAAAAATCAGCAGGAAAAAGTAAGAAAATACCCACCAGATACTCACAGACTAGCTCCCTATGCCTCGCTGCTCTCTCTCTCTCTCTCCCTCTCCCTCTCCCTCCCCACAACAGCTGCTTGGAGCTCTGAAGCCTCACCCAGCCAATCACCTACCTGCTTCCCTATAACGTCACACCTCTATTTTTCTTTCCGATCGTGAGCTGTGCTGTTGGAGATGTGGAAATGTGCTCTGCTGCTGTGTCCCGCATTCTTTTTAAACCCCTCTCTCCCGATAGGCTCTGCTGCTGTGCCGAAGTGAGAAGGGATTCCTGGGCCTGCCTATTATCACAGCAATAATGTATATTTTTTAATACTGCTCCCATATTTCCAGTATATGTTGTAAATTTAGTGAATATAATTGTAGAACTTCACACTTTATTTAGACTGAAGACAGGAAGAATGAGACAGCTCTCATCATATTGGAGATGGGGAAAGCCTGAAAAATCCAATGAAAAGACATTCAAGCAAAGTCTAGGGCTGGAAAGTGAAGTCATGTCGAGCAAGACCTAAGGCTAGAAAGAACACCAAGTTACGGGGAGCAAGACTATAACTGCAGAAATCATACAAAAGCAGGGCCTGAAACTGTAGAAAAAAAAATTAGGTATTGATTTGCAGACACTTTGGACAGAATTTTTTTTAACAACTACTGACCAGAAATTGGACAGCATTCCAACTGCAGAATCCCAATTTTTTTTTGGGGGGTGCATGGTGGGATGAGAGGAAACACAGAAATTAACTCAGGATGGGAAAAGCTAATGCGTCTGAGATATACACGAATTAAGAGCTGGCGTAGGCTACTGGACCCCACGAGCCTGCTCCGCCATTCAATGTTCATGGCTGAACTGATTACTCCACATTTCCACCTACCCCTGATTACCTTCCACCCCCTTGCTCATCAAGAATCTCTCCACCTCTACATTAAAAATATTCAAAGACTCGGCTTCCACTGCCTTTTGAGGAAGACAATTCCAAAGACTCACGACCCTGAGAGAAAAACATTTCTCCTTATCTGTGTCATAAATGGGCGACCTCTTATTTTTAAACAGTGACCCCTAGTTCGAGATTCTCCCACAAGGGAGAACATCCTTTCCACATCCACCAGGTCAAGTCCCCTCAGGATCTTATGTTTCAATCAAATCGCCTCTTACTCTCCTACATTACAGCGGATACAAGCCTTCCCCTGAGAGAGGGGAATATATAGCAAGACCTGGGTGTTCTCGGCGGTAAAAAAAAGGCAAATGGTATGTTGGCCTTCGTAGCATGAGGATTCGAGTACAGGAGCAGGGATGTCTTGCTGCAATTGTACAGGGCCTTGGTGAGGCCACACCTGGTGTGCACACCTGCACACCAGTGTGTGCAGTTTTGGTCTCCTTATCTGAGGAAGGATGTTCTTGCTATAGAGGGAGTGCAGCGAAGGTTTCCCAGACTGATTCCTGGGGTGGCGGGACTGACGTATGAGGAGAGATTGAGTCGGTTAGGATTATATTCGCTGGAGTTCAGAAGCGTGAGGGGGGAATCTCAGAAACCTATAAAATTCTAACAGGACTTGACAGGGCAGAAGCAGGAAGGATGTTCCCGATGGTGGGGGAGTCCAGAACTAGGGGTCATAGTCTAAGGACACGGGGTAAACCCTTCAGGACGGAAATGAGGAGAAATTTCTTCACCCAGAGAGTGGTGAGCCTGTGGAATTCGCTACCACAGAAAACAGTTGAAGCCAAAACATTGTATGTTTTCAAGGAGTTAGATATAGTTCTTGGGTCTAAAGGGATCAAAAGGTATGGGGCAAAAGCAGGAACAGGCTACTGAGTTGGATGATCAGCCATGATCATTATAAATGGCGGAGCAGGCTCGAAGGGCCGAATGGCCTACTCGTCCTATTTTCTATGTTTCTATGTTAGCCTGCCCAATCTTTCCTCGTAAGACACCTCACCCATTCCGACTATTAGTCTAGAAAACCTTTTTTGTCCTGCCTCCAATGCATTTACATCTTTCCTTAAATAAGGAGACCAGTACTATACACAATACTCCAGATGTGGCCTCACCAATGCCATGTATAGCTGAAGCATAACCTCCCTACTTTTGTATTCAATTCCCCTCGAAATAAACAATAACATTCTATTAACTTTCCTAATGACGTGCTGTACCTGCATACTAACCTTTTGTGATTCATGCACTAGGACACCCAGATCCCTCTGCATCTCGGAGCTCTGCAACCTCTCACTATTTAAATAATATGTTTCTTTTTTATTCTTCCTGTCAAAGTGGACAATTTCCCACATTATACTCCATTTGCCAAATCTTTGCCCACTCACTTAACCTATCTATATCCCTTTGCAGCCTCCTTATGTCCTTTTCACAAGTTACTTTCCTACCTATCTTTGGGTCATCAGCAAATTTAGCAACCATACCTTCGGTCCCTTCATCCAAGCCATTTATATAAATTATTAAAAAAAAGTCAAGGGCCCAGCACAGATCCCTGTGGCACACCATTTATTACATCTTGCCAACCAGAAAATGACCCATTTAAGCCTACTGCTTCCCGTTAGCTAACAAATCTATCAATGTTACCCCCCTACACCATTAGCTTTTATTTTCTGCAATAACCTTTGATGTGGCACCTTAGCAAATGCCTTTTGGAAATCTAAGTACAATACATCCACCAGTTCCCCTTTATCCACAGCACATGCAACTCCCTCAACTCCAATAAATTGGTTAAACATGATTTCCCTTTCACAAAACCATGTTGACTCTGCCTGATTACCTTGAATTTTTCTAAGTGCCCTGCTATAACGTCTTTAGTAATAGCTTCTAACATTTTCCCCAAGTCAGATGTTTAGCTAACTGGCCTGTAGTTTCCTGCTTTCGGTCTCCCTCCCTTTTTGAATAAAGGAGTTACATTCGCTGTTTTCCAATCTAAAAGGAACCTTGCCTGAATTGAGGGAAGTTTGGAAAATTAAAACTAACGCATCAACTATCTCACTAGCCACTTCTTTTAACACCCTAGGATGAAGTCCATCTGGACCCGGGGACTTGTCAGCCCGCAGCCCCAACAATTTGTTTAGTACCACTTCCCTGGTGATTGTAATTTTCTTGAGTTCCTCTTGCCCATCCATTTCCTGACTTACAGCTAATACTGGGATGTTATTTGTATCCTCAAAAGTGAAGACTGATGGAAAATATCTGTCCAATTCATCTGCCATCTTCTTACTATCCATTATTAATTCCACGGACTCACTTTTTAATAGGACCAACGCTCACTAACTCTTTTAAATATCTATAGAAACTCTTACTATCTGTCTTTATAATTCTAGCTAGCTTTCTCTCATACTCTAATTTTACCTTCCTTTTCAATCTTTTAGTCCTTCTTTCCTCTTTTATATTATGTCCAATCTTCTGACCTGCCTCCCATCTTTGTGCAATTATAGGCTTTTTCCTTTAAGTCTGATACTATCTTTAACGGTTTTGGTTAACCACGGATGGCGGGTCCCACCCTTGGAATTTTTCTTTCTCGTTGAAATGTATTTATTCTGTGTATTCGGAAATATTCCCTTAAATGTCTGCCACTGCATTCTCACCATTCATCCAAGATCAATAATTACTTTTATTTGACGGTCATTAGTTGTTTTGTACCTTTAATAAACCAACTTTTCTGTGGCAATGGTATGGCAATCCTGTTGATGAGTCTCTGCAGACACTTGTGTGGGATGTTAATGCAGCATTGTCAACACAGAGGAGTTCCCTGATGAGGACTTTCCGTACTTTGGTCTTCGCTTCAAGACGGGCAAGGTTGAACAACCTGCCACCTGATCTTGTGTGGAGGAAAATTCCTTCTGCTGAAGACGTGAATGCATGTGACAGCAGCAGCGAGAAGATGATCCCAAACAGCGTAGGTGCGAGAACACAGCCTTGTTTCACGCCACTCAGGATAGGAAAGGGGTCTGATGAGACACCGCTATGCTGAATTGTGCCTTTCATATGGTCATGGAATGAGGTGATGATACTTAGTAGCTTTGGTGGACATCTGATCTTTGCTAGTAGTCTGCTGACGAGGTCAAAGACTTTGGTGAGATCTATGAAAGCAACATAGAGGGACATCTGTTGTTCACAGCGTTTCTCCTGTAGCTGGCGAAGGGAGACCAACATGTCAATGGTGGATCTCTCTGCTCGAAAGCTGCACTGTGCCTCAGGGTAGACACGCTCAGCCAGCTTCTGGAGTCTGTTTAAAAAGACTCGAGTGAAGACTTTCCCCAATATGCTGAGCAGGGAGATTCCACAGTAGTTGTTGCAGTCACTGTGGTCACCCTTGTTCTTATAGAGGGTGATGATATTGGCATCGCGCATGTCCTGTGGTACTGCTCCCTCATCTCAGCACAGGCAAAGCAGTTCATGGAGTGCTGAGAGTAAAACAGGCTTGGCACGCTTGATTATTTCAGGGGTAATGCCATCCTTTCCAGGGGCTTTTCCACTGGCTAGAGAATCAATGGCATCACAGAGTTCTGATTTTGTTGGCTGTTCGTCCAGCTCATCCATGACTGGCGGAGACTGGGCTGCATTGAGGACGGTCTCATTGACATTTTTCCTGGAGTATAGTTCTAGGTAGTGCTCCACCCAGCAGTCCATTTGCTTGTGTTGGTCAGTGATCGTTTCCCGTCGGAGGCCAGTTGAATAAGACAGCATAGGTGTTGCCAGTAGTCCTTTGCACAGCGCTGGCTGTTCTTTGTGCAGTGCTTCTGGCTACTTCAACTGCTACGGATGTTAGCTCGCTGGGGGCTTTCTTGTATTTCCACAGTGCAGTGCATTTAGTGGCTATGACAGGTTCCAGTTCTTCAGAGAGATTGAAACCAGTCTGCATTCTGCTTCTCACATTTGCCAAAGGTGGTCATTACTGAGTCATGGAGTCACTCCCCTGCAGGAGTGTTTTGAAGAGCTTTTTCAAGTGAATTTATAAAACTTATGTAACAGTTGTGGATAAGAAATTCGGTTAGTGTTGATGCACAGGCAGCCCTTCTGCTTGGAGTGATGTAGCTTCTTTGGTTTGAGTCTAACTTTGCTGCACACCAGGGAGTGGTCGGTGTTGCAGTCCGCACTGTGGAAGCTGTGTGTGATTTGGACACTGTTTTTAGAGGCTTGCCTTGTGATGATGAGGTCCAGCTGGTGCCAACGACGTGATCTTGGGTGCCTCCATGAAACCTGGTGACTGGTTTAGTATGAAAGAACGAGTTGGTGATGCAGAGGTTGTGATAGGTACACAACTCCAGCAGTCAACAATAGTATAAAGCCAAATATTACACTCCCCCCACAATTTAGTATTACTGCTAGATTCATTGTTAAATCCAGGAAAAAAAGCAGTTGTTAATCAAAGTTGGCACTTGTTTTGGAAACAAAATGGCTGAAAAAAGTAATTTGCAGGAGCAATTTTTTTTCCTGAAGCTCAACTTTCCATTGCCACTTAGCCCTATTTAGAAAGGTAGAAACTCATAGTTAAACCACCCAAAAGGTGGTTTAGAAGATGTGCCAATGTGCACACAAGTGTGTAATAGAAGATACAAGTTACAGTCTCACTGGATATATTCATCAAACTGGCAGATAACTGAACACAAAGTCGCTAATGCATTTCGATGCTTGGCTTGCTTGATCATACCCAAAATCATTCCCAATGAGTTTTTGATTGTTCCCACAAGGATTTTTCTGAACTTAGAAAATGTACAAAATTGCAGTACAAACAGCCAGACTTAATCGTGTGAATTAAGATCTGGCTTTTATATCTGCAGACTCTAAAAACCCAAGGTTGGCATTTAAATAGAATTAAGTAGAAAAGGGAGACTGAGCTTCAGAAATAAAACCCTGCTCCTGCAAACTACTTTTCTCAGACATTTGTTTCCAACTACTACTTCTGGATTTATCCATTCTTTGCTCCAACTGTGTTTCAATTTTAGTGATGACTTGCACCATAGGCCTTGGACTTTCACTTGGGCACCATGTTAGTGTTCCATATGTAATTAATTCACTGGAAAAAGAAATAGCTGTATAAGTACAAGGTTCTTTTGTGAAGTACTGTGCTGAAAACAACCCGTTGAATGAGAATATTTTCCGATTTCATACTCAAGTGCCAACATCAAGTGTATCAACATTAGTGCTAGCAGAGCAACCTGCATAGTAAAGTGAACACTGCCCCTAAAATCTTCTATAGCCAATCTCCGATCATCTGTTGCTACACTAGTATGTTTCCATTTCCTACACTAGCCATCCTTGTGGCCTCAGAGACTAGGTTCTGCAAGAATCATTAAGTGGAATGTCTCCATTTAGTCTGAATATTTTTAAGGCAGAGGTAGATAGATTCTTGTTAAGCAAGGTGGGGGGGGGGGGGGGGGGGCGGGGCGGGGGAAGGTTATCGGAAATGTGGAGTAATCAGTTCAGCCTTAAACTTATTGAATGGTGGAGCAGGCTCGAAGGGCAGAGTGGCCTACTCTTGCTCCTAATTCGTATGTTTGTATACAAGTTAGGATAGTACGGGATGCATTCTACTATATTTATGGAATAAACTTTTCTGTAAAAATCTCGTGGACTGATCAATGCATAACACGAATCATATGCCTGTCTATAGAAAGGGGAACAGAAATGTGCATGAGAGTGCACAACTGAATGCCAATTGCTAGGAGCTGAGTGAGCAGTCTTGCAGTCAGTCCTTTGATTTCCCTTCCCGACATATGGGAAAGTGCCTGAATTTTTCTTCCATATGTAAGCAAAATTTGCGCTGCAGATGCTGTCCAAGCCATCTCCCGCGGGCGCTTTGAAGTTGTGGCCGAGGAGCCGTTCATGGCTTTTTGCGTGTTCGGGGCACCTTTACGCAAGGCTTCGCCTCTGTGGTAAACTTATTTCCCTAGGGTCCCGCTGCTCCTTCTTCTCTACAATGGACTTACTGCACGCCGTGGCCGCGGACACTCTGGACGGTGTAAACAGCAGGATCGGAGATCAAAGTATCATCAGCTGTACTTTGCAATTTCATCAGAAATTGCAGGACGTCAGAAATGCTCCATCCATCAATATTGGCGACCACGCTCTGGAAGTGGTTCAAGAGTTCACCTACCGAGGCTCAACTATCACCAGTAACCTGTCTCTAGATGCAGAAATCAACAAGCGCATGGGAAAGGCTTCCACTGCTATGTCCAGACTGGCCAAGAGAGTGTGGGAAAATGGCGCACTGACACGGAACACAGAAGTCCGAGTGTATCAAGGCTGTGTTCTCAGTACCTGGCAGTATGGCAGAGAGGCCTGGACAACGTAGGTCAGCCAAGAGCAACGTCTCAATTCATTCCATCTTCGCTGCCTCCGGAGGATACTTGGCATCAGGTGGCAGGACCGTATCTCCAACACAGAAGTCCTCGAGGCGGCCAACACCCCCAGCTTATACACACTACTGAGTCAGCGGTGCTGGAGATGGCTTGGCCATGTGAGCCGCATGGAAGATGGCAGGATCCCCAAAGACACATTGTCCAGCGAGCCCGCCACCGGTATCAGACCCACCGGCCATCCATGTCTCCGCTTTGAAGACGTCTGCAAACGCGACATGAAGTCCTGTGACATTGATCACAAGTCATGGGAGTCAGTTGCCAGCGTTCGCCAGAGCTGGCGGGCAGCCATAAAGGCGGGGCTAAAGTGTGGTGAGTCGAAGAGACTTAGCAGTTGGCAGGAAAAAAGACAGAAGCGCAAGGGAGAGCCAACTGTGTAACAGCCCCGACAAACAAATATTTCTGCAGCACCTGTGGAACAGCCAGTCACTCTAGAATTGGCCTTTATAGCCACTCCAGGCGCTTCTCCACACACCACTGACCACCTCCAGGCACTTACCCATTGTCTCTCGAGATAAGGAGGCCAAAGAAAGAAAGATGTAAGCAAACATCTGGTAAATTATATCCATGAATCTATATCCTACCACTGATAGTCATCAAATTGTAACTATTCTATGGTACCAGAAATTTTTAAACGTTTGTGTATTTTTCTCACATCAAATAAGCAGCTTGCATTCTTGCCAATGCTCAAAAGAATGCGAGGTTCAAGTCTGTGTTCATCTCCAGAGACACCATTAATGCTGGATACAACTGAGGTACAGTGAGCCTGAGAAATGCAAGAGACCCATTTCTGACAAAAAACGGCAAACTTCTATTCAGTGCAATAAGTGATGGGGTACGTAAGCAATAAAATTAGTGATAACTTAAATTTCATAAATTTTAAAACTGCAAAAAATTAAATGGATTTAAAATTGTTTTTAGTCACTACTTATTCTGTCAGGCACTATTGATTTCAATAAAAATAATTGAGAGCACTGGAATGAAGTCATTCTCAGACAACAGTTCACACTTATGCAGCATCTTTAGATCCCAGGTGGCACAGACATAAATACTCCAACACAATCCAAATGATAAGCTGCATTAGGCATTATTTATATTAGTTTTAGAAAATATCTAATCTACGAGAGTGATTCATCATATTTTAATGATCAAATCTTTACTGGTTTTAGAAACACAAAATATATCTCATGCCACTTATCGTAGCTTGGTATAGGCGGACTGGGAATAGGAAGAGTAAACATTCAGAACCATATTGTAAAGGGAATGCAGGCATGCAAGGCAGAAAGTAAACTATAAAACCAACACATTGGACAAGATTATATGCACAATTTTCAGAAACTCAGATCAGCATCAAGAAATTAAAACAGGAGACTAAGCTCTATGTCTCAGTTTTTAGATGAGGAGTGAGTGAGTGTGAGTGAGAGTGAGAATCTTAAGTGTTTAAGTTTTAGTTTTTCTTAAACAAATAGTTAATTTGTTGTTATCTAAAGATACCTGGTTTGGTCGGTTTTATTCTGGGGGTTACCAGAGTGTTTAATTTGGCTGTTTTCCAGTTTGCTGCGACCTGAGGAGTGATTGGGACTGAACTGACAGTGCGTTGCTCCCACCTCAGTTGTAACACTATCCTTACAGTTCTATTATTCAATCCTGGCAGTCATTTTCCATAAGTGATATTTTCAGGTTCTTCAAGGAGAAAACACCATATTTCAAGAAATATTTTGTTTGTTCTGCTTATGCTTTCCTTTAATTCCATTCTTAACCAAATAATTATCCTGCTCTTTTTTGAAGGAAGTAGTTAGGCACCAGATTTGGATCCAACTCTTCCACCAAATCATTTTAGGTACAAGTCTATTTGGGTTGAAAATTCTACAAAAGTGCATAAAATATAGAAAATTAGAATCACTTTCACCTTCACCACTGGGGACTAATCTGATGCTGCAGATCCCCTCCTCACAGTAGAACCTGCCCAATTTTCATCCCATTGACTACTCCCAATAAGTGCAATCTGCCATTTTTACATTCAAGAAATAAATTAAATTCCTCCACTATTTTGTTAATAATCAAGGCATATCTTGGACTAACAGATTTTAAATCCTGTTTAGGATCAGGGAATCTAACCATGAAACTACTTAAAATTCATTCAAGTCAAATAAATCCTCTTTAGTCTGGATGTCATTTCAACACTTAAAATTTAAGTCTGCTTGTCTGTAATGAGGGTGGGATTCATCCTATTGGATGCCTTTGGGAATTTAAATAGATTTCATTTAGTGACTTACACCTCTGAAAATGTGCATGTTCAGTAGACAGAGTGACTTATGAAAACACAAGGATGTTCTACAACAAATAAGGGGCTAGATTTTAGCGGCCCCTCGATGCCGCGGCCTGTGCGGCCTCCCCCCCCTTGGCAGCGGCACCCCAATTAGTAAAACTGTACTTACCTCTGTAGATTACGCATCCTGCCGCCTCTCCGTGGTTACTTCCTCATTTTACCTAGAACGGGCGGCCATCAAGAATAGAAAATCGGATAGGACAGCAGAAGCAGGAGTCTGGACAGTGAAGGCAAGTCCAGATGTACAGGGGTCTGAACTCGATAAGGGAGGGGAGATTACAGGGGTCTCTGGTCTGCATTCTACAAAAGGGAGATGGGGGGAGGGGGGGGGTGGGGTGTTCTGGGATTACTGGAGAGAAAGCTCTGAAGGCATGAAAGGAGATACTGTGTACCCCCCTCCGTAAACAGTGTACGCTCTGCATTTGTTTGTTTGTGAAGAGCAATGGCACTCTAGTCACCCGGAGTGTGGCAAGGGTGCCAGAAAGGGTAGGAGC
This sequence comes from Heterodontus francisci, assembly GCF_036365525.1. Classification (NCBI taxonomy): domain Eukaryota; kingdom Metazoa; phylum Chordata; class Chondrichthyes; order Heterodontiformes; family Heterodontidae; genus Heterodontus; species Heterodontus francisci. The sequence goes on from NC_090402.1 coordinate 18,980,746, forward strand.
ATTAAGGCTATATGGATGGTGGGGGCAATCCATGCAACTGGTAGGATCTTGATGTGCCACTGTTAGCCAAGATGGGCAATGCTATGCCACAGTCGATGTACCAGTCAACACTAATTGCAGCCCTGTTAGGAACATTCGAATAAATGAAGGATACAACTTTATTTATTTATTATTCATTCATGGGATGTTGGCGTCACTGGCTATGCCAGCGTTTATTGCCCATCCCTAATTGCCCTCGAGAAGATGGTGGTGAGCTGCCTTCTTGAACCGCTGCAGTCCATGTGAGGTAGGTACACCCACAGTGCTGTTAGGAATGGAGTTCCAGGATTTTGACCCAGTGACAGTGAAGGAACGATATAGTTCCAAGTCAGGATGGTGTGCGACTTGGACGGGAACTTGCAGGTGATGTTCCCATGCATCTGCTGCTAGTCCTTCGAGGTGGCAGAGGTCACGGGTTTGGAAGGTGCTGTCTGTCTAAGGAGCCTTGGTGCGTTGCTGCAGTGCATCTTGTAGATGGTACACACTGCTGCCACTGTGTGTCGGTGGTGGAGGGAGTGAATGTTTGTGGATGGTGTGCCAATCAAGTGGGCTGCTTTGTCCTGGATGGTGTCGAGCTTCTTGAGTGTTGTTGGAGCTGCACCCATCCAGGCAAGTGGAGAGTATTCCACCACACTCCTGACTTGTGCCTTTTAGATGGTGGGCAGGCTTTGGGGAGTCAGGAGGTGAGTTACTCGCCGCAGGATTGCTAACCTCTGACCTGCTCTTGTAGCCACAGTATTTATATGGGTACTCCAGTTCAGTTTCTGGTCAATGGTAGCCCCTAGGATGTTGATAATGGGGGAATTCAGTGATGGTAATGCCATTGAATGTCAAGGGGAGATGGTTAGATTCTCTTGTTGGAGATGGTCATTGCCTGGCACTTGTGCGGCACAAATGTTACTTGCCACATATCAGCCCAAGCCTGGATATTGTCCAGGTCTTGCTGCATTTCTACATGGACTGCTTCAGTATTTGAGGAGTTGCGAATGGCGCTGAACATTGTGCAATCATCAGCGAACATCCAGACTTCTGACCTTATGATTGAAGGAAGGTCATTGATGAAGCAGCTGAAGATGGTTGGGCCTAGGACACTACCCTGAGGAACTCCTGCAGTGATGTCCTGGAGCTCAGATGATTGACCTCCAACAACCACAGCCATCTTCCTTTGTGCTAGGTATGACTCCAACCACATGGACTCATCACATGGAGATGCACATGGCTCATCTTAGATTGTGTGATCTGCTTCTCCTGAGGATCCGTATGTGCCGGAGACGAAATCAACAGGCAGGTGTGGTCCACATTGAGGCCCCCAGTCATGAGGAGTAACCCCCAAGGGGAGCTCACCATTACAGTCGCCGTGCATCTACAGGCCCCACATGACATGCCATCGGATGTCAGTGCACCGGTTTCAGAGGTGATTGTACATGTAGAGAGGGTAGTGACATCTCTATGCCCTGCTCAATGATGACTAGCATGGGCTTTGGTGGACATCCTTTGCCTGTGGTCCTCAGTGGCAGCGGTTCTTCAGTTTGACGCCTGTGCAGGATTTCAGGGGCCCCACCGGAGATCTTTGTGGGGTCACCATTAAAAGGAATGATGTTATTCCATACATTGGCAGTTCTGAAAGGCCAATGATTTAATGGGAGGAGCCACAATCGGTACATGCTGGCACACTTCACTCACAGAATAAAAGCAACGCACATGTTAGTGAAGACTATTTTGTTTTCGGCCTTTCTACATTGCTGCGTCACCCATGCAGACCCATTTGTGTCACAATGCTTTTTGGAAATGATTGAGGATGTTCCTACGCGGTGTCACTTCTGTGCTAGCAGCCTGACTGTAGGAAGGCTGCTGATATGATGGCCCTTTGGCTGTGGATGACTTTGGCAGTCGTACCCTGTGCGAACAAGGCCTAGGGGGCCCTAGCTGGCTGGGAGAACGATCATCCATCCCCTTCCTGCATTGGGCCTTTTGATGCCAGATGGTCCCATGGCTGCTCACCTCCTCCGACATCTCCAGCCAGGCTGTCTTGTTCAGGCGGGAGGGCCTTGTCTTACCATCGCTGGTGAAAATGACCTCCCACCTTGCCCACACAGGCTGGAGAGTGAACAGGGAGGTTTCGGTGACCCTAGAGCACCCCTCTGCCATCCTTGACTTTTGGTGTGGTCCTTAAAAGGTGACTCCACCGTGTAACTGCTCTAACTTCTGGCTGCAAGGTTCATCTTGCACATGTTTGATAACCAATGCAGGGCTAGTGAGGAAATCTGTGCGGTTGTCATGGTTTTTCAACTATTATATATCGACACATATTCACAGTTTGCTTCTGCAGCAGCTGATCGTAGTTAGTGGTGTGATATTTCTAATTGGCAATGCAGTTAGAATATGACTATATTTTCCTGTTCTTTTACAAAGATTGTTTCATAGCAGTTATGCGTCTTTTTACGTAACAGTTAGCAGAGAAATGAATAAAAATTCCAAATGCATATTAGTCTGCGGCTTTTCACAGTCAGATGATTAGAAGCCCATAGTATGTATTTATTCAATTATGGTTTTATTTCTGTTGTGTATTTGCCTTTTATGGTACATTTAAGGCTCACATCCTGGAATGTGCAAAATTTAAAAGATTTTTCACCCAATCATGAGTCATTAAATCCATTTAAAAAATCCCCAATGTAGCTCATTTGGTAAAAAAGGAAAAATCTTGAAAGATTCAAATGCAAAGGGTAAAATACCGAGTAATACTCACCTAGCATTCAAAATTACCATATCTCTTAAAATTCAGAATATTAGGTTAACATTTTTGACTGGTTACCAAATATCATAGAAAGTCAAACAAGCCACCTTTTCCAAATTCGATTAGTTCCATGAGCTTGCTATTGTTGAAACAGTATTTTAGCCACTGGCTATAAGTTACTTCATCTTCAATTTAAGACTCAGTTACCCAGTTTTTAAGGCTGATTGGGAAAAGTAGAACATGTTAATTGGGTCTTATATTCCTTTCACATTAAAAAAGGACTGTAACTATAAACAAAAAGCAATCTGAGCTAAACTGTTGGAGAAAATCCAGATTGTGCCCAATTGTTGAACAAATTCTCCGGACTCAGACGTTGAGAATCAAACACTTTATTGCATGATATCATGGGGATGCACACCTTACCTAAAGGCGGTCCAGTGCTACTCCCAAGAGCTACAGATCGCCGTGGATTTATATAGTATAACAGAGGCAGAGCTAACAATTTCACAATTAGATAAACGGCCACAAGATGATCACAACACCACCTACGTGACTGTGTACCATGCAGAGTCCGAGGTCAGTAGAGCGTTAGTTCCAGCATAACAAGCTATTGTTCCCTATTTAACGTACACACTCCAGGTACTATATTTGGCCGTTACTTCTGGCTAGGTTGCACAAACATGATAAAAGCGGAAGAGTCAGCAACGAACAGTCTGCGTTCACTTCCCCAAAATCCATCATGAGCTCTGTCTCTTCCTAAGATAGTGGATAGATTGTGGTCAGTTGCTCTGTCTACATTTTATGACCATTGGTTAGGTTAGCTACAAGCTGCGTCCTGTTTTTCTGTTTCTACAAAGTTAAGCAATAATTAGCAAAGCTCAGAAAAATTCTCCAACATAAACAAGCAAAAGGATTATTTATTTCAAAAAGCAGATGCTAGAAATCTGAAATAAAAACAAAGTGCTGGAAATATTCAGCAGCTGTGGAGAAGAAAGGTTAGCGTTTCAAGTTCCTTTGCCAGAACTAGAACAGTACGGGGAGGCGGTGGCGTACTGCTTTTGTCACTGGACTAGTAACCCAGATATTGCTCTGGGGACATGGGTTCGAATCCCACCACAGCAGAAAGTGGAATTTGAATTCAATTAATAAATCTGGAATTTAAAAGCTAGTCTAATGATGTCCATGAAACCATTGTTGATTGTTGTAAAAACCCATCTGGTTCACTAATGTTCTTTAGGGAAGGTCTGGCCTACATGTGACTCCAGATCCACAGCAATGTGGTTGACTCTTACATGCCCTCGAAATGGTCTAGCAAGCCACTCAGTTCCAGGGCAATTAGGGATGGGCAATAAATGCTGGCCTGGCCTGTGACACCCACATCCCATGAAAGAATAAAAACAGAAGTTTATAAGGAGGAACAGAAAAAGGGAGTAGAGGGAAAAAACACTACTATATACAAGAAATTAAAATGAATGATTTATAAAGTGATTAGGTACAAAACACAAGATGATTAAATTCCAGAAGAGATAACTGCTCAAGGCAAAAGGAACCGCTGAGAAAAACTAAATAAAAGATATATACATCTGATCTAAAGGATGTGTGAGCATTTAAGTGTTTCCATGCTTCCCTGCCCTTCTGCTATTTCACTTTCACACATCCAGAGTCTTGTATGCATCTTTTATTTCTCTCATCATACCTCCAATAATGTGATAATTAGATATGAATACTATAATATGCAGACACACAAACACTAATATCACTGCAAGGAAATGTACAGAATAGTCAACTTATTCTTTCAGTGCAACTGAAAAACTTCCAAAAGGATTAAAAAGTATAAAACAAATCAGACCAACTGAACTCCATGCCACCTCACCACTAGCACCCTGTTCACTTCTCCACACGCCCCCCACTGCCACTTATCCAGGCAGTAGGAGAGTAGGGTTGGGGGAGGGAATGACGGGATGGAGTAGCAAAGCGGGCAGGCAGGCACAGGAGCACGGAAGAGAAGCAGCGATCGAGGCTGTGATTGCTGGAGGGAGTGGGAAACAGAGTGGCGATTGCGAGAGGGAGCAGGGTACTGTTGGGGGCTTATGGAGGCAGTGATCGCGGCCACTGAGGGGTGAGTGGGATTTGGGTTCAATTCTTGTGTGTCAAATTGAGCAGTGCCATTTTTATTACTGGCAGCTGCCCAAGATGTTGCAGACAGTGACGTTTCAGTTGAGGCTGCATTTGCGCATGTGCCAGTACTACACCACCTAGTGGTTGTGTTGTCAGTAAACGCAGCCAGCCAATTCTTTCACATGAAATGTTCTTACTGGAGTGCAAACTTTAGCATTGAGTGTTACATTAAAATGCATTATATAGCTCCACCTTCAATTAAAACTGCATACAATCACTCTGATAGTACAACACTTTTTCAGACACAATTAAGAAATCACCAGCCATTGTGCAGTACAACTGGCTTCTTGTCATGTTTATACACTGCCATCTATTGGTACTACCAGTAACTTTACTGTATTGTATATGGTTGCAGCAGATGGTCAAAGAGTTTAGAATTATAGGGATAGATTTTAACCCTTCTCATTGGCAGGAATGATGAGGTCAGAGAATTAAGATGGTGGGGTTTGTGGAGGAGGGGGTGGGGAAAGGCACGCAGCATTACTGACGCATATCTGCTTTCCAACATCTTAGCTCGTCTGAAAACGAGCACAGGAGAGCTGTCCAGGGTTCCAACGTTAACTCTGCTTCTCTTTCCACAGCTGCTGCCAGACCTGCCGAGTGGTTCCAGCATTTCTTGTTTTTATTTCAGATTTCCAGCATCCGCAGTATTTTGCTTTTATTTCCGGGTCAAATTCACATTGGAAAGTCAAAGGAGAATTACGCAATTGACACTACAATGACATTTTAACTTCCAGATTCAGGAGGCCAGCACGGGGCAGATCCCGACTGGAGTCAGAGTGGCCAGAACAGGGCACAGCAAGTTTAAAAATGGAAGATTTCTGTGGAACTACTGTGTGCCAGGAGGAGCAAGAATCCTTGGATCTCTTCAGCCCTGGCGTCGCCTCACAATCCCAGAGTTGCTATCGGCTGCCAATCCCCCTCCCCAACACAAATCTTAAGCTATGAGCTGTTCCTTCAGATCCCCACCTGCTGACCCCAACACCAACCCTACTGGCTTCGGGTGGGAAACTAACTTTGGTACCATAGGTGTCCATGCAATGCCTGAAAAACTGGTGTTACATAATGCAATTTCTAGGTCTGCATGTTCTCTGTATGGAAAAATTCCAATTCCCCCCCTCCCCGCCCCCCATTGTCAGTGATAATCCTCAGTCCATGTCCCATGTCGTTTATCAGTCAAAAGATAGAAGCAATATATCACTCTCAAAACATTTATTTTTGAAAACTTCCATTAGATTTCCTCTTTATGCCCACTGTTCCAATAAGGAAAAAGCTAACAAGGCTTTTTCTATAACTGTAACCCCATTTCAGATATTATTCTAATGAATCTTTTCTGTATCTCTTCCATGGCTTGAATTTCCTTTCTAGAATTGCATGCAATACTCCAACTGGGGCAAAGGTTAGAAATGCAATAGGCTTTGAGTAAGTGAAAGGGGGGGCAGAGAAGAATAAAAGAGGTCTGTGATCAGGCGTAGAGCAGGAGAGATTAAATGACAAAGATGTCATGGACAAAAGGCAAAGGGAGCACCTAGTAAAAGACTGTTAATGGCAGAATAATGAAGTCAGAAAGCAAAAATACAAAAATTTTTTAAAACATGTACTAGGCTTAAAATCAAAATGGAGGTCATGGTCTGAAGTTGCTGAACTCAATGCAGAGTCCAGAGGACTGTAGAGTGCCGCATCATAAAGGTGCTGTTCCTCGAGCTTGTGTACAGCCTCACTGGAACACTACAGCAGGCAGAGGACAGAAACGTGGGCGTGAGAGCAGGGTGGTGAATTAAAATGCAAAGCAACCGGAAGCTTGGGGTCATGCTTGCAGACTCCGTGGAGGTGTTCCGCAAAGTGGTCACCCAATCTGTGTTTGGTCCCCCCAATGTATAGCAGACCATATTGTGAGCAATGAGTACAGAATACAAAATTGAAAGTGGTACAAGTAAATTGCTGTTTCATCTGGAAGGAGTGTTTGGGGGCCTTGGATGGTGAGGAGAGAAGTAGTAAAAGGGCAGGTGTTATACCTCCTGCGATTGCATGGGAAGGGGACAAGGCGCCGGGGGAGATGGGGGAGCAGACCAGGGTGTCACGGAGGGAACGGTCCCTTCGGAATGCTGACAGGGGAGGGGAGATGAAGATGTCTTTGGCATCATGCTGGAAGTGCTGGAAATGGCAGAGGATGATCCTTTGGGTGTGGAGGCTGGTGGGGTGGAAAGTGAGGACAAGTGGTACCCTGCCATGGTTCTGGGAGGGACAGGAAGGGGTGAGGGCAGCAGTGTGGGAAATGGGTTAAACATTGTGGAGGGCCCCATCAACCACAGGGGGATGGGGACGAGGAATCCTTAGTTGAGGAAAAACGAAGATATATCAGAAACAATGTTGTGGAAGTTTGCGTCATCAGAACAGATGTGATGGACAGGGAGAAGTTGGGGAGAATGGAATGGAATCCTCACAGGAGACAGGGGGTGAGGAAGTAGTCGAGGAAGATATGAGTGTTGGTGGGCTTATAATGAATACTAGTAGAATCTTTAAGAGCTATGTATCTGCATATCCAAATCTTTGCTCCCATGTTAAAAATGTTCTCATTCCCCACCCCCGCCCCAAACAAAACAGAATACTTCAAGTTTCTCTGCAGCGCTGTCTCCAACACCTATCTGCAAAAAAAAAAACTTATGATATAGCACCATTCACTACTTTAGGCTATCCCAAAGCACTTCAGAGGTTATGAATTACCTTTTAACTAGCAGAGACCCACAAAACACTTGTGGTGAAATTAGTATATTTATTGAAACAGTACTTCTTTACTTCCCCGTCCCATGCCATTCTATCCAATCCTCCATCCCAACCCCTCTTCTACAGCTTTTGCACTTAACTGGCGAGTCAGTGCCTTCTTTAAAAGATTCTTAGCTGCCTGACAGAAGATGTAATAAGAAAAGGCTACTAATCCACTGTAGTTTGCACTGTTGCTGACTCTCCTAAAAGACAAAACAAAAATTTGCATATATTCCACACTCCCTTGTGTCTTTCAAATGTCCCAAAGCACCTTGCATAGAATTAATGATCTGGTGCAGTTCTGAAAGTGGCAACCGTTTTGTGCACAGCAAGGTTCCACACACTACAGTGAGGAGTTTTAAAAATTGCAGTTAGTGACCACTTCCCTGAAACAGCTGGCATGGCAGAGATTAGAAGAGCCACATCTGGTTGTAAACAGAGGACTTTACTCCAGATGCCCTTGTATCATATGTATCAAAAAATTGTTATACCCAGTACAATAAAGTTTTTAAAATATCTAATTAACTGTCATCACATCTGTGCGGAACAAATCAACCCACCGATCAGAAAAGTGCAGACAGAGAAGAACTGCGTATTATATTTGCCTACATTAAACTGACAGGTCTAATAACAGTCAATTTGCATGCAGTCTCACAAACAGCAATGTGATAAATGACCAGATCACTAAAACAGGTTATGTTGATTGAAAGGTAAATATTTGCCAGGATATGGAGATAAATCCTCAGCTCTTCAAATAGTGCCATGGTATCTTTTAGATATACCCAAGGAGGTAGATCGGGCCTTGGTTTAACATCTCATTGGAACAAAAGCATCCCCAACAGTGCAGCACTCCCTCAGTAGAGCAGTGAAGTCTCAGCCTAATTATGTGCTCATACCTCTGCAGTAGAGGTCGAATCCACACCTTCTTTACTCAGAGCCAAGAACGCTACCGCGGAGCCAACAGCGACATTTCGCTAATCTGTTTATGCCATCCTGAATTCTTCCTCAATTTTTCATATTACCAGTAAGTCTAGAAATTATATGCAAATCATTTATATAAAAATAGAAGCCATTTATGCCACCCCAATCTTGTCAGTATTATGGGATGTGCACCAGCTGGACTCAGCCACTTTGCAGCCCCTTTGGTTTTTTTTTTAAAAAAAGATATGCAATTTCTATTTGATTATTTCTCTTTTGAAGTGGCTACTCTGCATCCTTCACAGGTACTACTAGCCCACTGTCAACTTTCTCGATAAAACAGAGGAGAAAGGGTTAAGTAGATCTACTGTTCCCTCACTCTCAAGTACAAGATGGCCCCTTTGGACCTTGTGGAGCTATTCCTTCCGACAATCTTTTTATTTCTGCGTGCTTATATAATCCCTTGCTGTTTCCCTTTATGTCGACTACCACACCTCTTTCATAGTCCCTTACTTTTCCTAATCTAATATTTTTATTTCTCAGTTTTCTTGACATTTACTCCATAATAGCATAGATGCATTTAAGTGAGGATAGATAAGTACATGAGGGAGCAAGGAATAAAAAGGATATTCTGATAGGGTTAGATGAAGTAGGATGGAAGGAGGCTTCTGTGAAGCACAAACAGCAATTGGGCCAAATGAACTGTTTCTGTGCTGTAAATATGTAATAATACTCTGCTCTTATGTCTGACCACAGGGTTGACTTGAAATGTTCCAGCCAGGCGAGAAACAGATGACAGCAGGTTTCCTGCTAATTTCACATAGGGTCCAATTCTCCTTCCCAAAATAGAGCAGGGTGAAAAACAGGCTGTCCTTCTGCTGTCATTGTTCCCTGGGGACTAATGACAATGAAGCGCACTGCTTCACTGGGGTTTGAATTTCTGCTAATTGCAAGAATCTAGGAAATAACTTCAGTCATATTTCATACTTCACTGATATGCACAGGCCAAATTAATAAAATTAGCATGAACATTTACAGTTGCTTAAGAAGGAACAGAGAAAGAACATTTATATAAACACCCATAACATTCCCTGGAAGTTTCAAAGCACTTCCTATCCAATAAAATACTTTTGCAGAGAGTCTAAATTATGCAGGGGGTGGTCTTTGAATATCGGGATTAGAACATACTAGTCAGGGCATCGGCATGTCCAATACCTAACCCGGAGTGCTTTTTGTTAGGCATGAAGAGCTTGAAAAAGTGTTCTATTTTCCACCTGCAATATCCTTTAAGCAAGAGAATTTTAATCTTAAGCAATTATTTTTGTGGAGTGGCGAATATAAAAAAGGTACTAAAATACTCAAGATGCATCATAAAAACATGATACAAATTTATCTATCTGAAACCTCAAACATTCTAGTTCCCCATCTCAACTCCAAACTTCATTTCTCATAAATACATGTATATAGAACAGAAATTATGATGCACTTTGGATTATTTTTCAATACTGTTGCAATTTTCTCAGCATTTTACCTGATCTGCAAAATTTTGGTATTCTTCTGGCAAAATCCAAGAGCGAGGATAAAACTTGTATTCTTCAGGAAATAATTCCTGCATTGTTCGAACTGCTCGACTAAAATTGATTTTACGTACCAGTTCCATCATGCCTAAAAAAAAAAGAGAAAAGAAACTGCAATTAGAAAAGTCTTAAAGATGACAAGACAAAACATGGTTGCGTTTAATAGATTAGCTTGATACATCAAAGTGTATCAATCCTGATTATACTAGAAAACAAATAATGGTTTGTTAAAAACAGGTTAGCAAAGGGAATACTTCTAGCATTTAAATAGCAACCAAAAAGGGAGCTCAGCATGCAAGAGCCGAGCTATTGAGCATGCCATTTGAGTCATGACAACACTTCTGCACTGCAAGATGCAGCTTCCGTGTCTCTGATCAGCTTACAGCCATTCCGCCATTACTGCTGTTCCTTGCTAAGCCTGTCTACTGGTTTAATTGCTTTTATAACTTCAGTAACAGTTCATTCCTGGGCAGAGATTCACTCTCCTGGGAAGAGGTACATTTCTTCACCACTTCTGTGTCTTATGGTGACTATAAGTTTGCAATCATCTTTCTACCCCACAACTGATTCTGCATATCTCCTGGATTTTCATTCCCTCAGAAATATGTCCATCAGTGCATCCTCTGATACTCTACCCTTCAAATAGCTACTGCACTTCATTCACCTGCCACAGCAGTTCATTAATGCTCCATGCCAGTTCCACCCTACCCATGTCAATTTTTTTCCCCATCACCATGGGTCCTCTGACTAATTCTGGACTCCCTCCTATTTTGTCTTCTCTATTCCCAGTTTACTACCATGATACATGTATCCTAGTAATTACATAACTAGGCCCATGGAACTTGAGCTTTCCCTGCATCCACGTATGCACATTTTGACTGCCACTCTACATCCAACCTCATCACTTTCATTTCCACTTTTAACCCTACATCTTACTTTTCCCTTTACTTCTCCTAGACCCTGTTCTCCAGTTGTCATCCTTTCATCGCTCCCCGCTTGGGTACTCTGCCCTCAGAAATCCCTACTCCATCCCTTTCGTACTCCTTGACCTTGCTGCTCTCCTGCCACCATTCCAGGCTTGACTCCCTCTTAAATAAGCTAACAGTTTCCCACTGGGCCTCTTGGCATCCTCCAAAGGGCCCACTGAGGCACTTGTCGCTGCCTCCTCACAAGCAGCATCCTGAACTGCCCCCAACCTACTCTCTCGCCAAACTTTCCACAAAACATGCCCACTGGGGCTAATAGTCAATCTCCTCTTCATCAAACTCACTCCTCCAAATACTGAGCCAGCCAGTGGATCAGCCATCACCTCTCCTTGTATCTTCCTCTAGAATACACATTCACTCCTGCCATCTATGAGCTTATTGTGGATAATTGCATCAACATCATGGCTTTGACGAAAAGCCTCTCCGCCTGGCTATATCTTGCACTACTTGTCCTGCCCAGATAGTCAGTGTGGCTCTCATCACCAAATCATACCTATGTCAATTCCCTAATTGCTCTGGCACTTTCTCTGTTAAGTATGTCATCTTGTTCCACTCCTCTCACCTCTTGTTTAAAATCCTCATTTTCTATTGCCCATTCAAGTACCATGCTAAGTTTCTCACTGAGATATCGTCACTGCCTCCCTCAACCTCTGCAGAGTGACTTCTCATGCTCCTCAGTTCATCATCTGCTCTGAGTTCACTGCTCTTAACCCGTATTCACAGCTACCCCCTTGTTATTGCCATCTTACATGGCCTCACTACTCCTGTAGTATAAGTCACAGATAAGGCCATCTCTAATCACTTCCTTGTATCCCTTTCCACCCACATCTCCTTTCTCCCTTCTGTGTCTGCCCTTGGGGAAAAAAAATCTCCCAATTCACTTACAACTGCACTTTCAAAATCCCAACTGTCTAGCCTTTGGCCCTCCATTCACCATGACATTTATGCAGCTACCACACCTTCATCTCCACCTTTGATGCCCTAGTTTCCATTAAAACTATTACTCTCCACCACCCTCTCCCACTCCTCTCCTCCCCACCTCTCCCAGGGGATGCAGACAAACAAATATATTACAGACAACTTGTTTAGCCTTTCACCACCTGACCTGGCAGGATCACAAAGTACCAACAGGTCCTGCTCTCATCTACCAAAACTGCTCTCTGTTCTAGGATCATCCTGGAATACAAAAATGTCCCTCAGCTTCTTTTCTTTACTGCAAACCGTTTTCTTATATCTCTCTCTCTCCTGCCTCCTCCAAGTGCCAGGAGCTCATGGGCTTTCATCTCTAAGATTGATCAGCAGTCTTTGTCACCTCGCTCCCTTCCTCTAGCCCACCAAGCCAAATTCCTTGGCTCAGGGTTTCGTACAAAGCAGAGCAGCTATCTCGTTGCGATCTATTGAAAGTTATCCCTCGAGCCAAACTTTTATAAGGCTCCCCCCGCCCAGTTATAGTAAAAAGCTAAACCTACAGTTATTTATGTAGCACAATGCATATTCTAAAGGTATTATTTACAGTCAGTTTTCACACTTGTTCTTAACAGTTCTGCAAAATCAAACACTGAAGCTTTATTTTTAAATAAACTGATGGCTTGTTTCTTTGTTTTACATGAGCAAAACTTAAAAATACAAATGATCCATCATAAGCTTTCCAGCAGATACAAGACAATGTAGTGAAACATTTAGAAGTGGCAGGCAGCAATTGGATGTGGCATGCAAGAGTATGACAATATGTTTCCCTTTGGCATACTGGGGGAAGCAGGATCTTTATACAATAGTTAGAAGCCTTCAGCACCTACTGGCAAGTAGTTATTCAGAAAGGGGATGCAGTGAGGGAGGGAGAGCGAGCCTGGAAAATATCTCCTCCATTAGGGAAAAGGAATTCATGATCTTCTCTGGCCACATATCTAAGACACCTATACAAGAAAGGTTACGAGTTCCAGATGACCTTCCTGTAACAGTAAGTAGGAGCTACATAAGTTTCAAAATCCAAAACTATGCTTTACAGGAATAAAAATATTGCTGGTTGGAACATTCTTTATTCTTAAAAAAAATTCCCACAGGCAATCTCCTAATCCCAATCCTTGTTGAGAAAAGATAAGATATTCTGATCCTCAAGGTTCCTTATGCATTCATTCAATCAATAAAATGAAACCTGCCACTAACTCAAAAAGATATCTGTTTTGTACCAAGATTCACTCAACTCCTGACCTCGATCCTACTACTTTAAACACAGAAGGCGGCACACTACCAACTTCTGGGCAATAAATATTGTCTTTGATGGCAACGCTCCTATCTCAAGAATGAAAAAAGATTGAGCATAGGTCTTTACCTGGCTTTAAGACATACATATTTCAAATTCGAGACTTTTCCATTGGGAATCAATATATGTAGCTCAAATCATGGTACCCATTTGCTTAACAATCTGGAAGTCACTTCAATGTTTTCTTCATTTGTCCACATATGGATAACGTGACATTTTGTATGATACAGCAGTTACTAAAAAAGTCCTATTTGCAATGAGATTAAAAAAACAAATTTGGCAACTTTCAAAGCTGAAAAGGGACATTTTATGGAAATTTATTTATCAGACACTACTCAGTTCAAAATTACTCTAAGTAACACAGGAAATAGAATACTTCTGGAACCATGCAGCTAATATTGCCAAAAGCATGAATAATTAAGTTATATTGTGTTCTGAAATAAACAGAAACTAAAATCAATAATTAGGATTGAATTGTATGGTAACTATAGACTGGTAGTATCACATGTATTGCAGAACCTTTCAGAATTCTATTTTCAATGTTTGTAGTTTATTCAGTACATAGAGTCAGCCTTGGCTCAGTGATAACACTCTTGCTTCAGAGAGAAGAGTATGGGTTCCAGTCCTATGCCCGAGACTTGAGCACAAAATTTAGGCTGCCACTTCAATGTGGTACTGAGGGAATGCTAGACTGTTGAAGCTGCCATCATTTGGATGGCTTGTTAAACTGAGACTTCGTCTACCCACTCAGATGGATGTTAAAGATTCCACATCACGAGTCCTAGCCAGTATTTAGCCTTCAAACATCACAAACAAATTATTTGGTGCTTATCACATTGCTGTTTACAAGACCTTGCTATGTGCATACTGGCTGCTGCATTTCCAATACTATAACAGTGATTACATTTCAAAAGTATTACATTGAACATGAAGAGCTTTGGGTCACAAGGTTGTGAAAAGCACTGTACAACTACAAGCCTTTTCTTTTGCTCAAGATTTTCCTCAAAGAAGGGTAAGAAAACACAGCAGGTGATTTAAATCCCAACTATAAGTTTTTTAAAACCAATGCTTGACTTCACTATTTCCTTAATTCATTATACTTCCTGCCAAGGTCAAAAAATAAGCACCCCACGGGCTATTAAATAACACAAAAGATTAATACAGCTAATTCAGGTCAAACAGAGATATTGTTAAAATTAAGGCAGTGTTTGCTGACAATGCAACCACTAGGTGGCGCAATACTAGCACATGCACAAATGCAGCCTTTTCCATTGAAAGTTCACTGTCTGCGATAGAGGCCTGCTTTAGGTCGGGAAAAAGAACCCGACCGAACCACAACGGGCCCGAGCCCGACCCGTCCAGAGTCCCTCAGATTTTGCACCGAACTCAACCTGAACCCGCCACTAATCGGCCCGACCCGACCATCCCTTTACTTACGTTCCGGACATCGAACCTGCAAGAAGCTGCAGCGCATGCGCGAGACTTCATAGTGATGTCACTCGCTCACTGCGCAGACTCAGTTCCGTCCCAGACTCCCAGCTGAGGTTAGGTTTTTTTTATTTTTAATACTTACCAGCAGAGCACTTACCATCTGTGTCCAACCTGACATGACCCAATCTGGACACAGCCCGACCCGAGCCGAGCCTGAAAGCTGTCCCCGGAAAATTGACCCGACCCCGACACGTCGTCAGGTCCCTTTGGGTTCAGGTCGGGTAGCAGGCCTCTAGTCGGCGATGTTTCAGACAGCTGCCAGGATTAGAGATGGTGCTGCTCAATTTATAACAAACAATTCATCCCCAAAATGCCCTCAACGGTTGCTATTGCCGCCTCCATCCCACCCCCAACAGCCCCCCGCTCCCTCCTGCCATTGCGCTTCTCTTTGCCGCTGGCTCCCTGTTGCCTTCCCTTAGCCACTGGCTCTGGCCTCAGTGCTCCCCCTCCCACCCCTGCCACTCTCTCCCCGCTCCCCCCCACCAGGATCTTCGGCCACTTACTCCCCGCTTCTCCCTCCCCCCACTCCCTCGCTCCAGACCTCACCACTGCTCCTCCCCACCCCCCCGACCGATCATACTCTGCTCCTCACTTCCTCCTTCCCCCCCCACCCAAACTTGCTCTCCAGCTGCACGCTCGCTACCCCCCAGCGGCTAACTCCAGGTCGCACTACTTCCCTCCTCTTGGCGACTCGCTCCAGTGTTTGATCGTTCTCCGCCTCCTGAAGTGAGGTGGGCTGCAAGGGGGTGACGGACTGATGTAGGAGCAAGTGGCAGAGAGGAGGGAAGCGGTGCGGCCTGGAGCTAGCAATTGGAGGGGATGGGGCGGGGGGGGAAAAAAAGATAAAAAGCAAAGAGCGGGGAACAATGGGCCCGGGGGAGGGGGGGGGGGAGAAAAAAAAAAAGAGAAAAAAAAAATGAAAAAATGGCTAGTGGGGTGGGAGCAGTGATTGAAGCAGGGAGGGAGAGGGGTACCATTTGGGTGAATGGAGACAGATGTTGAAGAGTGAGGATGTCATTGCGTGGTGACGTCATGCATGCACATAGTGGCAAGCTGGCAAATGTTCGCATGCACTGACGACGTCCTCGGTCGCACTACGTTGTCAGGAGCCACTTTATAATATTAAAACACAAACTTCTATTGGCTGCAAACACTAAACATTCAGAACATCGAATACCCTATTTAATCTCAGATACACTTGTGATGTTGCTCCAAATGTCAGTACTCTTGTCTCAGTTATATAATAAAAGCAAAATACTGCAGATGTTGAAAATCTGAAATGAAAACAAAGTGCTGGAAATACTCAGCAGGTCAGGCAGCATCTGTGGAGGGAAGCAGAGCTGACACCCTGACTCAGTCAAAGGTTGCAGATCCAGGCTCTGCACCAGGACTTGAGCACACAATCTAAGTTGTCACTCCATCACAAACCAACACTGGCGAGTTGCTCCAAGAGTACCCCAAATGTCGTTTTGAACAAACCCACTTGGAGAAGCACACAAAATGACCTGGGACTAACTTCTCACCTCCTCCGTGGGGTATAAAAAAAACCTAGTCTCGCTCCACACTTCTCCACTGAGATGGCCAAGGTCTGGAATTTAGCAGAGCAGGAACTGCAACTGGTCCCACCAATTCAGGCATAACAAACTTGACCTAATGAACTGCAGAACACCCGCCTTCTTTTCCAAACTTTCATCCTTCCTTTTCTGAAGGTACCCATTTTTACCGGGGGTCTGTTCCAAAGTGCCAACAACTTCTGATACCTAACCCAAATTGTTAACTTTTATAGATGAGCCTAGATGAAATATGCTGACAGGCTAATCTTTTGTGTAGAGCATCAGAGCAAATTCCAATTTTACGACTGACAGCTCCAGTCAAAACCCCCAATCTAAATATACAATTCGGATTGTGGTGAGAGAAACACACTGTTAATTCAATCCCGTCCCTCCACAGATCGCCCATCATATCATTTTAAACTTTCCAAATTAAAAGAAAGACCCAGCCAAATTGTACCATCTATTAATCCCCGAATGAGGCTAACCAAAGCAGGTGTCTTTAGATCAACAAATTAACCATTTAATTAGAAAAACTAAAATTCTTAAACACTAAAGATATAAACAACATTTAAAATAGAAAAAAAATTAGAGTCTTTGCATATTTACGCTCCTGCCGAAGTGACATCTTCCAACATGGAATAATAGTCCAAGGTTGCTTGGAGTCCTCACAGCCGTCCGATGGTGGGGTGGGGTGGGGGGGGGGGGGGGAAGGTTCAATAGTAGAGCAGTCCTTAGTCTAGTTCAGCATTTGAAGTGATGCTTTCCTCTCCAGCGATGAATTTCAACGATTACAGTTCAGTAGTTAAAGGAATTTTTTTTTTAAAGAAATTAATCTGGCTTGACATCAGAATTCTGAGTGTATAATAAATAAGGTTTAAATAAACCGAGAGAGAGCTCTCATTTCCTTCAGTATATGCTGGTCCAGCTGTCTGCCTGTGTCCCCCTCTGTTAGAACAGGCTGCTTTTTTTCCCCACTATAAGCCTGTTCAAAATTAAACTGCAACAAATGTACCTCTCGATGCTCAATCCGAGTGGCTGTATCCAAAGGTAATGAGAATGCATCCTTTGAACCGCAGTCTCCAAATGGCTGTATTCAAGGCAATGAGAATGCATTCTTTGACTCAGTCTTTGGAGCTTGCTGCCTTAAAGCAGTACAGCTCTTTTTCCAGCATTAAAGGCATACCGCATTCTTCCCGGAAAAAAAAACTGCAGATCATAACACTATATACATGCATTTTCCAGCATGGATTACTAAATGGTGATTAGGAGCAAGAGTCTGGCTGATTTATCCTCCCTAACTCTATTGGGCATTAAGCCCAATTGCAGCACTTGCTATTAGTGTCCATACCTATATCATGAAACTTTCAAATACAACTCTGCACTCATGAACAATGAATTTAAAAAGGGAGTTTATTGGATTCAATACTATAACCTTCATGAAAGAATAATTTACATGGTAACTGTTTTAAAAAGACAATTTAGGTTTCATCCTTATTGAAGATCAATATATAGTAATATTTATTATCTTTACACCAATCAGTAGAACAGATATTGGTCTGGATTTTGCAGTCAGCAGCAAAGCAAGGGCACTCGCCAATGACCTCGAATAAAGCTGCCCACAAAGCTCTAGCAATTTCTGTGGTTGAAATTTCCCTTTTCCACATGACAATTTAAATCTGGTGCCAAATCAAGGGACTGTCTTGGCATGCAGCAGCATGGATGTCAGCAAGCAGGTAGGCAACCAAATTGAAGTGTTCCCACACAGCAAACCAGGAAGGTAACAGCACTTAAAATTCTAACAGCATTAAAATGGAAGTGCTCATCAATTCATGATTGGGAGATTGTAGTCTGTGGGAACTTTTGGAGGAGAGTAGACTCACTGACAGCAACTTATGGATTTCTACATTATTCTGGGCATGGCTGAACTCCTGAAGTTGCTGTCAGAATCAATGGAGTAATGACTGAGAAACTGTCAGCGTTCGCAGTCATTACCAGAGCAAATTCCAGGCCATTAACTGGCTTATATGCAAAATCACATTGAAGATATACAAGTTCCACGTCCAAATCTTTCAAAAATGTGTAATATTATTTTACATTAATTCTCCAGAAATAAAATCTGCTACAATTCACAATTTTCAGACTTTAAATTGTTCAAAACAAATTTTCCTTTAATCTATGCATGAATGCATCCACAGAATTTTAGAACTAAAAAGCACTGCAATATACTTGAACTGCCATTAGATGCCTTTATCATACAAGTTCAATAGTATAATGCATAGTTAATGATCTAGTGTATAAGCAGCACAAAGCATTTGATTGCGAAAGATATCGGAGTGTGACATGAAGGTTTGCTCAGCAATAACACTCTTTGTTCAAATTTAATATAAAAACTAGGGATCTGCTGGGATTAGGTCTTATTGAACATTATCTAATAAAAATCAATGACAAATCCATAGGATCCTACAGTTACCATATAAAAAAAAAAATTGAGATCACATGCTTTCAGATTTAAAAAAAGGTTCCCCATGATAAAGCGATTACTAGGGCGGCACAGTGGCGCAGTGGTTAGCACCGCAGCCTCACAGCTCCAGTGACCCGGGTTTGATTCTGGGTACTGCCTGTGCGGAGTTTGCAAGTTCTCCCTGTGACCTCGTGGGTTTTCGCCGGGTGCTCCGGTTTCCTCCCACCGCCAAAGACTTGCAGGTGATAGGTAAATTGGCTGTTGTAAATTGCCCCTAGTGTAGGTAGGTAGTAGGGAATACGGGATTACTGTAGGGTTAGTATAAATGGGTGGTTGTTGGCCGGCACAGACTCAGTAGCCCGAAGGGCCTGTTTCAGTGCTGTATCTCTAAATAAATAAAATAAATAAAAATAAAGTGATTATTGTGCAGCACTCATTTACTTGGTTACAAACTACTGCCAGGTATGAATTCCAGTCAAATGTGTCAAGATAGAGGATGCACATTTAGAACGCATCAGGTACCATATTTATTCAGCTGGCGGAACCGAGTGAATGTGGTTTTCCGTCATCAGCAGAATGCAACTGATTGAGGTTAAGCAGTCTGGGTGTGAGATTGGAATGGTCCTGAATTTCTTGGAATTTAATTGAAATGGTGCATTTATGATATTGGATTAGTTTTACACTGTAATAGGCCTGAGTGAGTTACACCAATATTTACATCATACCATAACTTAAAAAAGTGGACTTTTAGTAACCATATACTCACTGAAATCCTGCTATATTGATCATAGCTGCACCCCCTTGTTGAGTCAACTGTAAATTAACTAAGTAGCAGCGGGGGAGGAGAGCATTCAAAAAGTGCACCAGAACCCCGGAGATTTGGAGAGAAGCAGCAGGAGGTTTGGAGGAAAATCAAAAATTGAAAAGTGACGTCACTATCAGAGAGCATGGGGAAACAAAGTAGGCTGGGGTGAGCTTTTAATTTAATAATCAATAAAATATAAAATAAGACTTGATCGATTCATTAGTATAAAAACTAAAAACTAAGGTGGATTTTATAATTTACCATATTATATATATTATTTGAGAGGGACCAGCAGGGAGGGTATTGGTTCAAATTAGGATCCGGGTAATTAAAATGTTTTCAATCGTGGCAGTGTAACAGTTCTTCTTTAGTCTCCTTGTCTCGAGAGACAATGGGTAAGCACCTGGAGGTGGTCAGTGGTGTGTGGAGAAGCGCCTGGAGTGACTATAAAAGGCCAATTCTTGAATGACAGGCTCTTCCACAGGTGCTGCAGAAAAATTTGTTTGTCGGGGCTGTTACACAGTTGGCTCTCCCCTTGCGCTTTTGTCTTTTTTCCTGCCAACTGCCAAGTCTCTTCGACTCGACACACTTTAGCCCCGCCTTTATGGCTGCCCGCCAGCTCTGGCGAACGCTGGCAACTGACTCCCACGACTTATGATCAATGTCACAGGACTTCATGTCGCGCTTGCAGATGTCTTCAAAGCGGAGACATGGACGGCCGGTGGGTCTGATACCAGTGGCGAGCTCGCTGTACAATGTTTCTTTGGGGATCCTGCCATCTTCCATGCGGCTCACATGGCCAAGCCATCTCAAGCGCCGCTAACTCAGTAGGGTGTATAAGCTGGGGATGCTGGCTGCCTCGAGGACTTCTGTGTTGGAGATAAGGTCCTGCCACCTGATGCCAAGTATTCTCCGGAGGCAGCGAAGATGGAATGAATGGAGACGTCGCTCTTGGCTGACATAACGTTGTCCTGGCCTCGCTGTCATAGAGCAAGGTACGGAGGACACAGGCCAGATACACTCAGACTTTTGTGTTCCGTGTCAGTGCGCCATTTTCCCACACTCTCTTGGCCAGTCTGGACATAGCAGTGGAAGACTTTCCCATGCGCTTGTTGATTTCTGCATCTAGAGACAGGTTACTGGCGATAGTTGAGCATAGGTAGGTGAACTCTTGAACCACTTCCAGAGCGTGGTCGCCAATATTGATGGATGGAGCATTTCTGACGTCCTGCCCCATGATGTTAGTTTTCTTGAGGTGATGGTTAGGCCAAACCTGTCAATGAGACTCTACAGACACTCACAGTGTAACAGTAAGTGTTATAAATAAGAGTATAAACACAGAGCAGGACTAGAAGTATTAATTACAATTGATTGTTTAAACAGGTACTTTTAATTTAAATCAAACATCCTCAAATATCCAAATTCATTAATTAAATAGAATAGAGATGGCTGGGCAGATGTGCTGCAGCTGTAGTATGTGGGAGCTGGTGGACACCGGTGTGATCCATGGTGGCCACATCTACAGCAAGCATTGGCAGCTCGAGGACCTTCGACTCAGTTGATGAGCTGGAGTCTGAGCTGCGGACACTGTGACACATCAGAGACGGAGAGAGTTACCTGGACACTGTTTCAGGAGACAGTTACACCCCTTTGATTAATTACATCAAATGTGGACAGTAATCAGGGACAGGAGGGTGCGACTGTGAGTGAGGGCAGGTATGGGGACCCAGAATTTAGCCTTGGAGGAGCCTCAGTCAGTGCCCTTATCCAATAACCATGTGGTTCTTGCTCCCAGTGTGGATGAGGGCACAGACTGCAGGGAGGATGAGCGAGCTGAACACAGCACCATGGTTCAGAGTGCCATTCAGGTGGGGGAAAGAAAAACAGAAATGTAGTATTAACAGGAGATAGCATAGTTAGGGGAATAAGTACTGTTCTCTGAAGCAAAGACAGAGTCCTAAAGGTTGTGTTGCCTACCTGGTGCTGTTAAGGACATCTCTTCTGGACTGGAGAGGAGCTTGGAGTGGGAGGGGAAGGATCCAGTTGTCGTGGTCCACGCAGGTACCAACGACATAGGTAGGACTAGGAAAGAGGTTCTGCTGAAAGACTATGAGCAGCTCGGGGCTAAATTAAAAAGCAGAACCTCAATAAAGGTAACAAACAATCTCCAGATTACTACCTGAGCCACATGCAAATTGGCATTGGGTAAATAAGATTAGAGAGGTAAACCCGTGGCTCAAAGATTGGTGTGGGAGAAATGGGTTCCCATTCATGGGGCACTGGCACCAATACTGGGGAAAGAGAGAGCTGTTCTGTTGGGACGGGTTTCATTTGAACCATGCTGGGACCAGTGCACTAGCGAATCGTATAACTAGGGTTATAGATAGGACTTTAAACTGGTGGGGGGGGGTTTAATTGAAGGGAGTTTTTAAAAAATCAAAAAGAAACAAGAGAGCAGAGGTGCAGGGTAGTGAAGAGGCAAACGGTAATCAAAGTGTGACAGGAAGGGAAGGAAATATAAGCAGAAGAGTGCAGCTGAAATTAGAATCAGAATGAGTATTAATGGTAAAAAGTCAAAGCTCAAGGCTCTTTATCTGAACGTCTGAATGCACGCAGCATTTGTAACAAGATAGACGAGTTGACAGCACAAATAGAAAAAATATATATGACTCGATAGTCACCCTGCAACCACGTAATAACTAAGACTGGGAACTCAATAGTCAAGGGTATTCGATGTTCTGGAAAAATAGGCAAAAAGGAAAAGGAGGTGGGGTGACTTTGTTAATAAAAGGAAGGTATCACTGCGGTGGTGAGTAGGGATATAGATCAATAGATCGTGATGTGGAATAAGTTTGGGTGGAAATGAGGAACAGCAAGGGGAAGTAGTCACGGGTGGGAGTCATTTAAAGGCCCTGGAAGATTTGCCTCACTGTAGGACAAAGTATAAACCAGGAAATAATGGAGGCATGCAAGAAGGGCACTACAATTGTCATGTGTGATTTTAATCTGCATATTGCCTAGACAAATCAGATTGGCAGAGGTAACATGGAAAATGAATTTGTAGAGTGCAGAGATTGTTACTTAGAGCAATACATTGCAGAACCTACCAGTGAACAGGCTATTTTAGATCTAGTAATGTGTAAGGAGGTAGGATTAATGAGATTTCATAGTTAAGGATCCTATAGGGGGTAGCGATCATAACATGGCAGAATTTCAAATTCAGTTTGAGGGCGAGCAACTCTGGTCTCAAACCAGTGTCCTCAACTTAAACAAGGGCAATTATGGAGGTATGAAGAAAAGAGTTGTCTAAAGCGGGCTGGGAAAATAGGCTAAGGGATGAGCAGTGGCAGACACTTAAGCAGATATTTCATAATGCTCAGCAAAAACTTATCCTGGTCAAAAATGGACTCAGAGAAGGATGAACCACCCGTGATTAATAAAGGCGGTCAAGGAGAGTATCAAAGTCAAAAACTAAGGCATACAAAGCAGTGAAAACTAGTGGTAGGCCAGAGAATTGGGATTTTTTTTTTTTTGGGGAACCAGATGACTAAAAAGCTAATAAAAAAAGAGGGAGAAAATTGACTAAGAAAGTAAATTGGCAAGAAATATAAAATGAGCTTCTATGGGTATAGAAAAAGAGTAGCTAAACTGAGCGTGGGACCCTTGGAGGATGTGACTGGAGAATTGATAATGGGGAACAGGAAAATGGCAGATAATTTAAACCACTATTTTGCACTGGTCTTACACTATAAACATTCCAGATATCAGATAAGCAACAAACTAATGGGAGGAAAGATCTTGTAACAGTCTCTATCACGAGGGACAAAGTATTTGACAAACTAATGGGACTAAAGGCAGACCAGTCGCCAGGACCTGATGGCCTGCATCCAAGAGTTTTAAAGGAAGTGGCTGCAGAGATAGTGGAGGCATTGGTCAAATATTCCAGAACTCACTGGATTCCAGGATGGTTGCAGCAGATTGGAAAACCGCTAATATGATGCCCCTGTTCAAGAAGGGAGGGAGACAAAAAGCAGGTAACTATAGGCCAGTTGGCCCAACATCGGTCATTGGGAAAATGCTAGAGTCCATTATTAAGGAAGAAATAGCAGGATATTTAGAAAAGCTTAACACAATCAAACAGTCAACATGGTTTTGTGAAAGGGAAATCATGTTTGACAAATTTACTAGAGTTTTTTGAGGATATAACAAGCAGGGTTGATGAAGGGGAACCAGTAGATGTGGTGTATTTGGATTTCCAGAAGGCATTTGATAAGGTGCCACATAAAAGATTATTGCACAAGATAGGAGCTCACGGTATTGGGGGTAATGTATTAGCATGGATTGAGGATTGGTTAACTCACAGAAGACAGGATTAATGGGTGTTTCTCAGGTTGGAAAGACATAACTAGTGGAGGATCAGTCCTCGGGCCTCAATTATTTACTATCTATATTAATGAATTGGAGGAGGGGGCAGAGTGTAATATATCCAAATTTGCTGACAATACAAAAAATAGGTGGGAGGACATGTGATGAGGACATAAGGAATCTGCAAGGGGATACAGATAGGTTAAGTGAGTGGGCAAAAACATGGCAGATGGAGTTTAACATAGGAAAGCACGAGGTCATGCACTTTGGTAGGAAGAATCAAAAGGCAGACTATTATTTAAAAGGAGAGACACTCCAAAAAAGTGCAGCACAGAGGGATTGGGTGTTCTTGTGCACGAAACACAAATCGTTAACATGCAGGTGCAGCAAGTAATTAGGAAGGCAAATGGAATTTTGGCCTTTATTGCTAGGGGGTTGGATTTTAAAAATAGGGAAGTCTTGATACAACCATACAGGGTGTTGGGGAGGCTGCACCTAGAGTACTGTGTACAGTTTTGGTCCCCGTAATTAAGAAAAGGATATACTGGCATTGGAGGCAGTTCAAAAGAGATTCACTAGGCTGATCCTGGGATGAAGGGGTTGACTTATCAAGAACAGTTAAACAGGTTAGGCCTTTATTCATTAGAGTTTAGAAGAATGAGTGGTGAGATTATT
This sequence comes from Heterodontus francisci, assembly GCF_036365525.1. Taxonomy (NCBI): domain Eukaryota; kingdom Metazoa; phylum Chordata; class Chondrichthyes; order Heterodontiformes; family Heterodontidae; genus Heterodontus; species Heterodontus francisci. The sequence goes on from NC_090402.1 coordinate 19,005,551, forward strand.
GAAATGTACAAGATTTGAGGGGGTTGACAGGGTAGATGTTGAAAAGATGTTTCCATTAGTGGGGGAAATCTCGAACTAGGGGACATAGTTACAGAATAATAGGACACTCATTTAAAATGGAGATGCAAAGGAATTTCTTCTGAGGGTAGCAAATGTTTAGAATTCTCTACCCCAGAGAGTTGTGGAGGCTAGATCACTGAAAGTATTTAAAGAGGAGAAAAATAGATTTTTGAAATATCGGGGAGTTGAGAGCTACGAGGAGCTGGCACAAAATAAGAGTTGAGGTCTGGGGCAGATCAGCCATGATCTTATTGAATGGCGGGGCAGGCTTGAGGGGCCAAATGGCCTACTCCTGCTCCCATTTCTTATGTTCTTATGTACTTGCATTTACTCCAGTTTACAAGTTGCCACCACAGACTGAAAAATAAACTGCTGGTGAATTAATTAGAATTCAAAATAACTGACTAATGTACAAATAAATTTCTTCCCTTTTATATTTTTAACCATTCCATGTTAGGTTTAATGTATTTCCTGCACATTATGGGACATTGAAGTGATGCACATTCCATTGATGAAAGTGAGAGTGGAGGAAGAAATTAGTTGATGCCCATTTTGCCTCCGATAGGTTGGTATGCTCACAGAACAAATCAGAAGCTGGAGGCCTGAGATACATTGAAAAACTGGACCTCAGGCCTTAATTGAACAATTCTGGCTCACTACAAACAGGTTTTAACCAATTTGAGCAAGAAAAAAAAAATGCTGCATCTTAGAATGTTCCTAAAAACTGAAGACAGCAACTGAGTACCTACAATCCAGACAATCGTCTGCAAGTGATCAAGTTCAGCATCCCGAGAAGATTTATAAATTTAGAATTCTATTCAGTTCATGCCAATATCGAGCTGCTTAATTAGTTCATTGATGCAGATGGGGTAAGCCACTGGCTGCTCCACTTTGGAGGTCGCTGATTCACCATTATGTTCGCTGCAGCATATTCAAATTACTTTCCCAGGAAATTTCAACAAGTTCGTAACAGGAAGATCAAAAGGCACAAAAACGGCATTTTATGTAAGCTCTAAGTTGCAGATCATGCTGTACCAAGCAACTGATGTCATAGACACTCATTGCCTTTGAGGAGTTTGGCAGAACTTTAAAGTTCTTTCTTCCTGAAAGCTTTAGCTGTGGCTGGTCACCTGCCAGAGAAGAATAGTCTATGTCAACAAACTGCACATAGGCTATGGCAGGATTGGGTTTCATGGACAAATGGTCACATTCTATACTGATGCTATGTTGTGCAATTCTTCTGCAAAGTGTTGGAAATATCAAAGCAATGGTAAACTTGATAAAACAATCATGCTCAGTACAGGCATGTCCTATTCATAACTTTAAACAAACACTATATTCAGCATAGCATCTTCTGGAACAGAATTTTTCCTTTGTTTTAAATGAACCACAATGGATATTAAAAGTGGACTTGGGCTGCAAAGATAGCCACCGAAGGTCTGCTGACCTTGACTTGTGTATTAAGGAACTGACTCATTGTCTGAAAGGACAAAAGAATACCTTCCAGGCTAAGGGATGTCATCAACTCCCATCCTGAAACCACAGGGAGACATTCCTGAATTGAATGTGTTTCTCCTGAAACAAAGAATGCGATTGTCTTAACCCTCCTCAGGATGAATGTCTTAGAACAATAAAGATGATGCTACTCAACCTAGACCCCTCATCATAATTGGAACAGGAACGGAGAGAAGTCACATGTTGCGACAGCCACGTTAGACTGCTTTTTAAAAAACCTTTAAAATACAAACTGCAGAAGAAGCATTAAACAGACCAGGCAGTACCATTGCACCTTAAAAAAACTGGATACTGCAACATCGAGGAAAAGGAACAGGTTCAGAGACAAGTCCACCAATTCAGAAAACCAACCTCCCAATAAGTCTACAAGCAACTAACCTTATGACCTGCTGAAAATACACCTCTTCAAGAGAATCCTGCAACGATTTTGAGATACGACTCCAGCTATTGAATCCACCCAACTACACTTCAGGAGTAAAAATGCTTGCTTGCTTCACTGGGCCCGCAACACATGCTGCCCCCCACCCCCCGCAAGACAAGTCAAATTACGAGTTATGAACTATTCTTTTGCTTGTAACTTGTAAAAGTGCACGCTGCTTTTTAACAGCTTTCTTTCTCAAGTGTGCATGGTGATGGAGTGATGTAGCAATAGACTTTCAGGTTGAAAGTGTGAATAAAAATAATCCTCTTTAATTAAACCCATAAAAAAGCGTGCTGCTGGTTATTCAAATTGGCCATACACTCAGGTGTTAAGACACACACATCTTCCTGGTCAAAAACTCACTAATTACGGACAGTAAAAGGGAGAAAGAACTGGGGTTTCAGTTCTCTCAGTTCTGTCCATAATTGTCACCATAAGTGGATTTGCAAAAGCTAATCCCTGAAACTACTAGAGATTTTTCTATAGTCCATCAAATATGGAGGACTAAATGGGGAAGCATGTTCAGAGTCAAAATGGATGCATGACATCTCATTTTCTTACTTTAGCACCTTTACCTATAAAATTTCAGAAGTACTATTATAATTGCAGCATTGTCAAATCCATTTAAAAGTGGAGAGAAAAAAACTCACGAAAAACATTCCATGACAGCATACAGCAAACTTTGCTGGCAACAAGTTTGTCAATTTTGCTATTTCTGGACTGCATAATGCATTCTCAGAAAGGGAGTCAGTAACCTAGTTCACAAACAATACTTAATCAGATTGGAAGCCCTACAGCCACAACTGGTGTGGCAAGTACAATTATACCCTGAAACATAATTTTCCTAAAGAAAGCCCCTGCCATGAAAAAGAGGTTGATGCAATTTGAAATTGAATGCTGCCAGCCACTCAATATTACTATATAGAATATAGTAGGCACAGACTCGGTTGGCTGAAGGACCTGTGTTGGTGCTGTATCTCTCTAAGACTAATAGATAAGCTTTGGGGGCTGTAACCAAACAAAATTAGGAGAAAAAGAGAGCACTCAAGTAGGATCATGTCAAGTATCGGCTGACTTATTTAAAGGGGACATTATTTTGGCAAGAAACCCAAGCTAACCATGTGTTTGAGAAAATATATTATGCCACACTAAATTAATAGTCTAGTTATGGAATTGCAAGTTAATATGCAGAGAAAACAACTGTCTAGAATCCAGTTTGACAGGCTATTAATTGTTCGCAGAAGAACAGTGAGGCTAATGGTACAACAACTTCAGGTGAGGCAGAGATGAGTAATTAAACTCAAAAATCCAAAAAGGTTACTGACTGTGTTGCACGACCCAACCATTATCTTGGCTGAAAAGGCAGTTTGTTGTCTGCCTCGCCATTTAATGCGTTTTAATGGTATGAAGCTTCTGTATTTGCAGGGTAAATACCAACTAATTTCACTACAGAAAGTCATAATTTCAACTCTAAGTAACCTCTAAAATGACGAATTTAATCACTGCCAAAGAAGTAGCAGTTATATAGCATCTTTAACATAGTAAAACATCCCAAGGGGCTCAAGTGTTATCAGTAAAAAAAAAATTGTTGTTAGGAAGGGAGTTCTAGGATTTTGACCCAGCGACAGTGAAGGAACAGTGATATAGTTCCAAGTCAGGATGGTGTGGGGCTTGGAGGGGAACTTTCAGGTGGTGGAGTTCCCATGCATCTGCTGCCCTTGTCCTTCTAGGTGGTAGCAGTCATGGGTCTGGAAGGTGCCACTGTGCATCGGGGGTGGAGGGAGTGAATGTTGAAGGTGGTGGATAGAGTGCCAATCAAGCAGGCTGCTTTGTCCTGGATGGTGTCAAGCTTCTAGAGTGCTGTTGGAGCTGCACTCACCCAGGCAAGTGGAGAGTATTCTAACACATTCCTGACTTGTGCCTTGGAGATGGTAGACAGGCTTTGGGGCTCAGGTAAGTTACTCACCACAGAATTCAGTCCCTGACTTGCTGTTATATGGCTGGTCCAGTTCAGTTTCTGGTCAATGGTAACCACCAGGATGTTGACAGTGGGGCAATTCAGCAATGGTAATGCCATTGAATGTCAAGGGGAGATGGTGGGTTCTCTCTTGTTGGAGATAGTCATTGCCTGGCACTTGTGTGGCACAAATGTAACTTGCCACTCATCAGCCTAAGCCTGGATGTTGTCCAGGTCTTGCTGCATATGGACACGGACCACTTCATTACCTGGGGAGTCACAAATAGTGCAATCAGCAAACATCCCCACTTCTGATCATATGATGGAGGGAAAGTCATTGATGAAGCAGCCGAAGATTGTTAGGCCTACGACAGTACTTTGAGGAACTCCTGCAGTGATGTCGTTGGACCAAGATGATTAGCCTCCAACAACCACAACCATCTTCCTTTGTGCTAGGTAGGACTCCAACCAGTGGAGAGTTGTCCCCACCCCCAGATTCCCATCGACTCCAGTTTTGCTAGGGCTCCTTGATGCCATACTCTGTCAAATGCTGCCTTGATGTCAAGGGCAGTCACTCTCACATCACCTCGAGTTCAGTTCTTTTATCCATGTTTGGACCAAGGCTGTAATGAGGTCAGGAGCTGAGTAGCCCTGGCGGAGCCCAAACTGAGCGTCACCGAGTAGGTTATTGCTAAGAAAGTGCCACTTGATAGCACTGTCAATGACAATTCCATCACTTTACTGATAATCGAGAGTAGACTGATGGGGTAGTAATTGGCCAGATTGAATTTGTCCTGCTTTTTATGTACAGGACATACTTGGGCAATTATCCACATTGTCAAGTAGATGCCAGTGTTGGAACAGCTTGGCTTGGGGTGCGGCCAGTTCTGGAGCACAAACCTTCAGTACTATTGCCGGAGTATTGTCAGGACCCATAGCCTTTGCAGTAGTATCCAGTGCCTTCAGCTGTTTCTTGATATCATGTGGAATGATATGAAACACCAAGGCTCCTTAGACAGCATCTTGCAAACCCACGACCTCTACCACCGAGAAGGACAAGGGCAGCAGATGCATGGGAACAGAAGCACCTGCAAGCTCCCCTCCAAGCTACACACCATCCTGACTTGGAACTATATCGCCATCCCTTCACTGTCGCCAGATCAAAATCATGGAACTCTACTTCCCAACAGAACTGTGGGTGTACCTATCCCACATGGACTGCAGCGGTTCAAGAAAGCAGATGACAACCACCTTCTCAAGGACAATTAGGGATGGGCAATAATTGCTGTCCTAGCCAGCGAGGTCTACATCCCATAAATGAATTTAACAAAAATTGAATTGGCTGAATGATGTCTGTGATCCTGGGGACCTCAGGAGGCAGAGATGGATCACTCAGCACTTCTGGCTGAAGATGGTTGCAAATGCTTCAAACCCATCTTTTGCACTGATGTGCTGGGCTTCCCCATCATTAAGGATAGGGATATTTGTGGAGCCTCCTCCTCCTGTTAGTTGCTTAATTGTTCACACCACTCATGACTGCAGAGCTTAGATCTAATCCATCGGTTGTGGGATCTGTGGTCAGTTGGGAGGCGACCAGTGGAAACCAGCCACACCATTTCCCACCTGTCCATAAAGACTGCTCTTTCCTTCTGTACCTGATTTAACTTTGAAATAAACCATTTGAATTGAGAAATAAACCATTTTAATTGAGACTTCCTTCCCAGTCCTTGCGCTGTTTATTTCAATCTGATTGAATAATGTATCTACTTAACCATAGAGCCCAGGTGCCCCATTTCCCTTGCTGCTCGCATCATTAGCAAATTATCATGGTAAAAATGTTAAATTGTGCCATTAGTTAGATGCCTTGCTACAGAAAATTAGCTACATCAAATGATGGCCCAATATTTCCATGTAAATTTGTGCTTGAAAAAGGTCACAGACCTGAAACATTAACTCGGTTTCCCCCTCCACAGATGCTGCAAGACCTGCTGAGTATTTCCAGTACCCTGTTTTTATTAGCAACATATTGGGTTAAGCCACAGAATTGACATCACCAGAGATGTACCTGGATATTTGTTGACTTGACCTGAGCAGCTAACTTCACCATCATGGAAAGACACTCCATGCCAATAGATATCACAAAGGAGGCGACGTCCTATTGGAAACTGGAACAATATATAAAAAAAAAGACATCTCACTTTAAAGAAGGTATAGAGAAAATAACTTAATAGGTATAAACCCATACAACTGGGGAAGAAAGAACTTGCATTTATGAAGTGCCTTTCATATCCCAAATCAATCTACAGGCAATTGTTTACTTTTTGAAATGCAGTTGCTGTTATGCAGGAAAATGTGGCAACCAACGAAGGACATGCAGCTCTCCACACACAGCTATACCAACCCAGGATCATTAGGCTGTAGCAGACAGACAGGGCAGCACAAACCAATCACCCACGTAACTCCGCCCTCACTCACCCACTGAGAGTAGTTGGTCTCTGCAGTCACTTTTGTCTGAGCCACGATGTTACAATGCATAACCATCATATGCATGCATGACTCAAACACAAATGTGGCTCGCAGACAGTTCCACACGTTGCTAACATACAGCACAGTGCAGGCAGTGCTTTTGACACTCCCGCTTCAACTCTTAATTTTAACTTGCAATGAACATATGTACTTCCTGAGGATCCCTTCCTCTGGACTGTTGAGCTAGATCCATTCATTCATTTAGCCCCTTTCCAAAAAAGCAGCATCACAAAGTAAGGGCCATCAACATATTCAGGAACACTCAATAGCTGATTAAGTAGTAAAAGAACACTTATGCGCCATCTGTAATCTCATTTCGGACAGATACACTATTTTGGATACCGACAAGCCACGATATGGAACTGGTGTTTCATAAGGTGTTTATTATTCTGAAAAAGGCCATATAGTTATAACAGCATCAGGTAAAGATAAAGTGGCCCTATACTACCTTATTTCGACAGTTAAGTTGAGCAAACATTTAAATATAGTTGATATTCTGCTGTACTTAATTTTGAAATTAAAAATATTATATCACAGACCATGACTGCTCAGCAGGAGTGTAAACACATCATACTGACCAGATGTGTTCCAGACTCTGGCAATTTACCAAAGACTTTTATAAAACAACAATATGCAATACAGGACTGCAAAATGTTTAGTACAGTTTCTAACCCACATAACTGCTGCACATATGATACACAAATTCCCAAAAAGATTATACAGATCAAACAAAAAAAAAGGGTCAGAATCTATATGGCACAGGAGGCAGCCATTCCGCCCATCAAGTCCACGCCAGCTCTGCTGAGCAATCCAGTCAGTCCCAATCCCCCACTCTATCCCCAAAGCCCTGCAAGTTTATTTCCCACAAGTACCCATCCAATTTCCTTTTGAAATCATTGATCATGTCTGCCTCTAGAGGAGTTTAAGGTCATTACCACATGCATATAAAAAAAAAGTTCTTCCTCATATCCGCTCTGCATCTCTTGCCCAAAATCTTGTGCCCCCTAGTCATCGTACCATCAGCTAATGGCAACAGCTTTTCTTTGGCTATCGTATCTAAACCGGTCATAATCTTGTACACCTCTCCAACCTAACCTTGTAGCCAAAATCCCTCATCCTTGGAACCATTCTGGTAAATCGCCTCTGAAGCCTCTCAAGGACCTTTGCATCCTTTCTGAAGACTACTTCTTTGGCCTCCTTGTCTTGAGAGACAATGGGTAAGCACCTGGAGGTGGTCAGCGGTTTGTGAAGCAGCGCCTGGAGTGGCTATGAAGGCTAATTCTAGAGTGACAGACTCTTCCACAGGTGCTGCAGATAAAATTGGTTGTCGGGGCTGTTACACAGTTGGCTCTCCATGCGCTTCTGCCTTTTTTCCTGCCAACTGCTAAGGTCTCTTCAACTCGCCACACTTTAGCCCTGCCTTTATGGCTGCCCGCCAGCTCTGGCGATCACTGGCAACTGACTCCCACGACTTGTGATCAAGGTCACAGGACTTCATGTCAAGTTTGCAGACGTCTTTGAAGCGGAGACATGGATGGCCGGTGGGTCTGATACCAGTGACGAGCTCGCTGTACAATGTGTCTTTGGGGATCCTGCCATCTTCCATGCGGCTCACATGGCCAAGCCATCTCATGCACCGCTGGCTCAGTAGGGTACATATGCTGGGAATGTTGGCCGCCTCGAGAACTTCTGTGTTGGAGATACGGTCCTACCACCTGATGCCAAGGATTCTCCTGAGGCAGCGAAGATGGAATGAATGGAGACGTCGCTCTTGGCTGACATATCCCCATCTACAAACATTCACTCCCTCCACCACCGATACACAGTGGCAGCAGTGCGTACCATCTACAAGATGCACTGCAGCAATGCACCAAGGCTCCTCAGAGAGCACCTTCCAAACCCGCGACCTCTACCATCTAGAAGGACAAGAGCAGCAAATACATGGGAACACCACCACCTGCAAGTTCCCCTCCAAGTCACACACCATCCTGACTTGGAACTATATCGCTGCTGCTTCACTGTCACTGGGTCAAAATCCTGGAACTCCCTTCCTAACAGCACTGTGGGTATACCTACCCCAAATGGACTGCAGCGGTTCAAGAAGGCAGCTCACCACCACCTTCTCAAGGGCAATTAGGGATGGGCAATAAATGCTGGCCTGGCCAGTGTCGCCCACATCCATGAATAAAAAAAATAAAAAATGTTGTCCAGGCCTCGCTACCGTAGAGCAAGGTACTGAGGACATAGGCTTAATACACTTACTTTTGTGTTCCATGTCAGTGCGCCATTTTCCCACACTCTCTTGGACAGTCTGAACATAGCAGTGGAAGCTTTTCCCATGCGCTTGTTGATTTCTGCATCGAGACACAGGTTATTGCTGATAGTTGAGCCTAGGTAGGTGAACTCTTGAACCACTCCCAGATTGTGGTTGCCGATATTGATGGATGGAGCATTTCTGATGACCTGTCGCATGATGTTCGCTTTCTTGAGGCTGATGGTTAGGCCAAATTCATTGCAGGCAGCCGCAATCCTGTCGATGAGTCTCTGCAGACACTCTTCATTGTGAGATGTTAATGTAGCATCTTCAGCAAAGAGGAGTTCCCTGATGAGGACTTTCCGTACTTTGGTCTTCGCTCTAAGACGGGCAAGGTTGAACAACCTGCCACCTGATCTTGTGTGGAGGAAACATTCCTTCTTCTGAAGACTTGAACGCATGTGAGAGCAGCAGGGAGAAGATCCCAATCAGTGTAGGTGTGAGAGCACAGCCCTGTTTCACGCCACTCAGGATAGGAAAGAGGTCTGATGAGGCGCCGCTATGCTGAATTGTGCCTTTCATATTGTTATGGAATGAGGTGATGATACTTTAGTAGCTTTGGTGGACATCCGATCTTTGTTAGTAGTCTGAAGAGACCATGTCTGCTGATGAGGTCGAAGGCTTTGGTGAGATCAATGAAAGCAATGTAGAGGGGCATCTGTTGTTCGTGGCATTTCTCCTGTAGCTGGCGAAGGGAGAACAGCACGTCAATGGTGGATCTCTCTGCTCGAAAGCCACACTGTGCCTCAGGGTAGACATGCTCAGCCAGCTTCTGGAGCCTGTTAAAGCGACTAGAGTGAAGATTTTCCCCACTATGCTGAGCAGGGAGTTTCTACGGTAGGTGTTGCAGTCACAGCGGTCACCCTGGTTCTTAGAGGGTGATGATAATGGCATTGCGCATGTCCTGTGGGACTGCTCCCTCGACCCAGCACAGGCAAAGCAATTCATAGAGTGCTGAAAGTATAGCAGGCTTGACACGCTTGATTATAGCAGGGGTAATGCCGTCCTTTCCAGAGGCATTTCCGCTGGCTAGAGAATCAATGGCATCGCTGAGTTCCGATTTTGTTGGCTGTACGTCCAGCTCATCGATGACTGGCAGAGACTGGGCTGCATTGAGGGTGGTCTCAGTGACATTTTCACTGGAGTGCAGTTCTAGGCAGTGCTCCACCCAGCAGTCCATTTGCTTGCGTTGGTCAGTGATTGTGTCCCCAGATTTAGATTTGAGGGGTGCGATCTTCGGCCCAAAATCTCTCAATGCCATCATACATTCCTCTGATGTTTCCGGTGTCACAGGCCAGCTGAATATGACTGCCAGTTGTCAGTGTTGCCAGTAGTCATTTGTGCAGCGCTTCTGGCTGCTTTAAGTGCTACAGATATTAACTCGCTGGGGGCTTTCTTGTAGTTCAACAGTGCAGTGCGCTTAGCGGCTATGACAGGTTCCAGCTCTTCAATGCGAGATTGAAACCAGTGAAGCAGAATGCAGACACGTTTGCCATAGGTGGTCATTGCTGAGTCATAGATGGCATCTCTGATGTAGGCCCACTTGGTCTCTGCATCCTCTATAGGAGTGTTTTGAAGAGCTTTTTCAAGTGAATTTAGAAACTTATGTAACAGATGTGGATGAGAGATTCTGCTAGTGTTAATGCACGGGCGGCCCTTCTGCTTGGAGTGATGCAGCTTCTTCGGTTTGAGTCTAACCTTGCTGTACAACAGGGAGTGGTCGGTGTCGCAGTCCACACTGTGGAAGCTGCGTGTGATTTGAACGCTGTTTAAAGAGGCTCGCCTTGTGACGAAGAGGTCCAACTGGTGCCAACGACGTGATCTTGGGTGCCTCCAAGAAACCTGGTGACAGGGTTTAGTATGAAAGAACAAGTTAGTGATGCAGAGGTTGTGATAGGTACACAACTCAAGCAGTCTTTGTCCATTCTCATTCATCCTTCCAATGCCATAGCGTCCAAGCTAGGAGGGCCATGAGTCATGGCCAGCCCCAACCCTGGCATTAAAGTCCCCCAGCAGGAACAGATGTTCGATATTGGGGATACTACTAATGATATTATGGAGTTCCTCATAGAACAGGTCTTTAGCTTCAAGTGGGGAGCAGAGTGTTGGAGCATAGATGCTGAGTAGGTGTACTGGACCAGAGGCGGTGAGCAGTCGGATGGACAGTATGCGTTCCGAGCCATTTGAAGGTGGCTATCATGCTGAGCAAAGAGTTTCTGATGGCGAAGCCCACTCCATGCTGTCTTGGTTCTTCTGGATCCCTACCGTGCCAGTAGAAGGTGTAATCTTGCTCTCTTAGAGATCCGCTCACAGGGAGGCGTGTCTCCTGAAGAGCTGCAATGTCCACACTGAGTCTACTGAGCTCGCTGTTAATGATGGCGGTCTTCCGAGAATCGTTGATTTGTGTAAGGTCTTCTGACAGGCCAGGACACACGGCTCCGACGTTCCAGCTTGCAAAACGAAGGGCTGGTACCTTCTTCCCTTTTCTTGTCATGCTGTTTGGTGCGGTGTTGCAGTCCACTTGTCAGGCAATGACCCTGAGCTCCAAGCACCCATTGAAGCAGGTGGACTGTGGCGGGACAGAACATTACTGACCAGGGGCTGCTCGGTTCGAGGCGGTGAGATGCGATGACCTCTCCCACCGACAAAGGCATCCCGTGGCGCCCAATCTCTACGCCAATTGAGCTGGACTTATAACCCGTAACTACTGCCTTCCGTGTTGATTTGGTCGTTGTGAGGTGACTATGGAGTGACCTCTCCATGGCGCATGCCTGGGCGGATGTATGGAGGTTATGAGTTGCCCAAGCGTCAAAACCCCCCTCTTGGCCTTCCTGGTGGGGTCCAAAGGAGTGCAGAGCATGACGTTTGGCACCAGTATGGCTGCAGGAACTGCTGGAAACATGCCAAAGGTGACACATGGCCACCTTCGGGGTTCTGCTCCGGATTTTCTGTTAGGGTTTACTCCCTTAGCCTTGGTCTCTCCCGAGACATTCATAAGACAGTGAGGTTGTTAGGGCCCCTGCTCAGGGATAGGCAGATGCCGGTTGAGGGGGGGGGGGGGGGGGGGGAAAGAAATGGTGCGAGGGGGAGGGGTGCAGGGGGGGGGGGGGGAAGGGGTGGAGGGAAGGGGGTGCTGGGGAAGACGGTGCGGCGAAGGGGGGTGCAGGTAATAAAACATTTCATCAGCTCCCACCATTGTCCTCTAGTGATCTGAATGCTGGTGGGGTACCTTCATTAATTGGTTAGTAGTAATGCACTTAAGAAAGGACCTGAAGTGTGGTGACCAGAAATGGACACAATACTCTAGTTGTGGCATAACCAGAACTTTATAAAAAAAAAGGTTCAGCATAACTTCCTTGATTTTGTATTCAATACCTCTATTCATGAAACACAAGATCCCAAATGCTTTTCTAATTACTTTCTCAATATGTTCTATCACCTTCAAAAGATCTATGCACATGAACCCACAGGTCCCTCTGTCCCTGCATACTCTTTAGAACTGTGCCATTAAGTCTATATTACTTCTCCCCATCCCTTCTGCCAAAATGTATTACATCACATTTCTCTATTAAATTCCATCTGTCACTTGTCTGCCCATTCTGCTAACCTATCTAGATCCTGTTGCAGCTGACTAGTATCATCCTCACTGTCTGCCACACCTCCAAGTTTGGAATCAGCAGCAAATTTTGAAATTTTACTCTATTTCAATATCAGTCATTTATATGTAGCCAAAAAAAAAAAAGCACTGACCCTTGGGGAACACCACTGTCTACCATCCTCCAGTCTGAAAAACAGCCATTTACCACGACTCGCTGTTTTCTGTCCAAGCTGAAAGTGACCCCCTCACCCCCGCCCCCATTCCACGAGCCTCAATTTTGTTAACCAGTCTTTTAAGTTTTATTTTGTCAAATGCTTTCTTAAAATCCATTTGCAGTCAACATCCACTGCATTCCCTTCATCAAAAAAATCAATTCGAATAGTCAAGCAAGATCTGCCTTTTACAAATCCATGCTGGCTCTCTAATTAACTCAAAGTGTCTGTTCCCCCCCCCCCCCCCCAATTACTGTTACTAAAACCTTATCCACCACTGATGTTAAAATGACTGACCTATACTTAACTAGAAATGTCCTTGCACCCTTTCTTGAAATAGGGTGTCACATTTGCCACTTTGCAATACTCTGGCACCTCCCCCATATCTAAGGAAGTTTGAAAGATTGGAAGATTACGGTAAGCCCTTCAGCTATCTCCACCCACACTTCCTTTAGCAACCTGGGATGCAAGCCATCGGATGAGGTGCCTTATCCACTATAAACATAGCCAGTCTTTTCAGTACACCCTATCCAATTCCTCTACCATCTCCACTTCTGCCGATATTTTGTCAGCATCGGCTTCTTTAGTAAACACCAATACAATGTATTGAGTATTATAGCCTTGCCCCGCGCTCCTAAGCGCATATCATTCTCCTTGTCCTATTTGGACCCACGCCACCTTTTACTATTTACATGCTGCTAGAAGGGTTTTGGGGTTCCTTTTATGCTAACTGCCATTCAATTCTCATTCTCTTTGCCAGTCTTACTTTCCTCTTCACTTCCCCTTTCAACTTATTTGGCCTGGTTCTCACTTGAAGAATTCACCTGACATGCATCATACACCCTCTTTTTTGCTTCACCATATTCTTTATCTCCATCATCCAAGGAGTCCTGGCTTTGGTTCCTCTACCTTTCACCTTTGTTGGAATGTATGTAGCCTGCATCCAAATCATCTCCTTAAAAAAATCACCCATGGATATTTTTTGCAGATGAAAATTCACTCAAGCGCTGAAGGCACAGATGAGATGTAGCCAAGTTGATACAAAACATACTATGAAAACTAAGTCACAACTACATCAATATCACAAAGTAAGCGTTAGAAAGAGATGAATTACACCAATGATGTTCACGGTTTTAAAAGATTCTTACTCATTTGTCTGTTTTTATTTTGAGATTTCCAGCTGAAAGCAGAAATCAGGGCAAGCTGGAAAGTTCTGAAACATACAGCAACTTTCCACCTTTTCAAAAAAAAAAAACCCAGAAAAAGCTACATTCATGCATAGCCTCAGGACTTCCCAAAGTGTTGCACAAACAATTTTTTTTGGAATTATTTGTAGGCAAGTGACAGACAATTTGCACACAGCAAGTTACTGTGTTTTCATGATGCTGGGGGAGGGATAAATGCTGGCCAACACATCAAGAGAACTCCCCGTTTGTTAAACAACGCCATGGAATTCATTACATCTATCTGGAAACACAGAGGGGTGACTCTGCTTAACATCTCATTCCAAAGGTGGCACTTCCACACTGACAAGGAAGCCTAAGGCTATCTGTTCCCAGATAGTTGTGGAGGGGGAGAATGTACTGTCCACCGCTATACTCGTGGTCTTCCTCAGCCAGAGCACCACAAGGAATGGAATTTCAATGATAGGTCATCGAACTGAAACATTAACTCTATTTCACTTTCCACAGATGTTGCCTGATGGGCTGAGTATTTCCAGCATCCACAGTGGTTTGTTTTTGGACAAGGAATAGCATGCCTGGTACCCACAAATAATCACAGAAAAGTTACAGCACAGAAAGAGCTCATCGTGTCTGCACCAGCTGAAAAAACTAGTCACCCAATCTAATTCCACCTTCCAGCACCTTGTCCATAGCCTTGCAGGTTACAGCACTTCAAGTGTAGGTCCAGGTACCTTTTAACATTGTGAGCTGGATTGATAAGTTTTAAGTAAAGTTGCAGAGCTATGGACACAGAGCAAGCGAATGGGACTAATGGGGTTGCTCCTTCAAGGAGGCGGCACAGACACAATGGGCTGAAAGGCCTCTTCCGGTCCGATTCTATGAAATGAGATTTTGAGTGTGAATTTTTGTTCGTTGTACAACCTCACAAGAGGACACTTATTTTGTTTTAAAGTACCAACCTAGGTGGTGTATACAAACCTTTTGTCTCACAAACATCGCACTTGCACGTTTTGTACAACAGAAAACACCCATAAGAGCAGAAAGAGTAGACACCGAGCACCATGATGGACCGCTCTTACCTCTTTCCACTTCAGCTGCTGGATGCAGATCTTCAGCGCCTCGGACGAGGTCTTCGCTTTGGAGCTGTTCACGGTGACGACGCGCTTACTTTTCTTCTGCCGGCCTGGGCGACCCTGCCTGCCCTCCTCCGGCCTCTGGGGCCGGCGCTGCCTTGCCGCCTCTTCGTTCAGCGATGCTAAAGCTCTGCGAGCCGCCTGTGGCAAGCCCGGGGGCGGCAACGGCAGGACAGCTGACGGCAGCTTCTCTCTGAAGGCGGAGTTGGAGCCGGGCTGTTCCCCCTTGGCCTGGGCCATGGTTATCGAACTGAGTTCGGGCTGGCTCATAGCTGGAAGCTGGGCTCGCGCACCGTCCCTTTAACTGCCGGCTCCCCGCGCACGCGCACTGCGCGGGTCCCATTGTTTACGCGCCGGTTGACCGCGCAGCGGACTCCACGGAAACCCGAGCAGTTCACATGCGGCGGCGGTTAGAAAGGGACCAGGGAGAAAACAAACGGCAAGGCTTTCTTTTAAATTTCAAAATCAACAATAACGAATTCATCTTAGTGGCTACCGCCGGGGAATAAAAAGGTACACAGCGCCCACCAGGACAACCCAAAGCGCTTTACAGCCAATGGAAGTTATTTTTTCAAGTATAGTCACTGTTGTAAGGTAGGAAATGCAGCAGCCAATTTACGCACAGCAAACTCCCACAAACAGCGATGTGATAATGACCAGATGATTTTTATTAAGTGATATTGATTGAAGGATACATATTTGCCCAGATATTGACTAGGACTGTTAGGCATAATGAACAATATTATTATTTAGGTTCATAATTTTTGATAGGTTTCTTATTTGTTGAGCCCCTCTTTAAAAAGGGGCACTTTTGTTAGTTTTTTCATTTGATGATGGTGCCATCTCATTGCCTCCATATAGCTTAATTACAGTGCAAAAATAGGCCATTTGGCCCGACTCATCTAAACGTGTTAGCATAACCTTGTATTCAAGAATTAACAGTAATTTGGACAAGTGTAGATTAATAAAGTAAAGCCAGCACAGATTTATTAAACTAATATAAAAGCAAAATACTGTGGATGCTGGAAATCTGAAATAAAAAACAAGAAATGCTGGAAATACTCAGCAGGTCTGGCAGCATCTGTGGAGAGAGAAGCAGAGTTAACATTTCAGGTCAGCGACCCTTTTTATTTATTTAGAGATACAGCACTGATACAGGCCCTTCGGCCCACCGAGTCTGTGCTGACCAACAACCACCCATTTATACTAACCCTACAGTAATCCCATATTCCCTACCACCTACCTACACTAGGGGCAATTTACAATGGCCAATTTACCTATCAACCTGCAAGTCTTTGGCTGTGGGAGGAAACCGGAGCACCTGGCGAAAACCCACACGGTCACAGGGAGAACTTGCAAACTCCGCACAGGCAGTACCCAGAATCGAACCCGGGTTCCTGGAGCTGTGAGGCTGTGGTGCTAGCCACTGTGCCGCCCTTTAGAACTGACAAATATTAGAAATGTCAAAGGTTATAAGCAAGTAGAGCGGGGGTGGGGCAAGAGATAACAAAGGAGAAGGTGTAGATAGGACAAGGTCACAGAATAGCTGACCAGAAGGTCATGGAGCAAAGGCAAACAATATGTTAATGGTGTGTTGAAAGACAAAGCATTAGTACAGATAGGGTGTTAACGGACTGAAAATTGAACAGTCTGCGTTTGGTCTCCCCAATGTAGAGGAAACCACATTGTGAGCAGCGAATACATTATACTACATTGAAGCAGTGATTTACTAGTACTTCTTTCAATATAGTATACTGTATTCGCTGCTCACAATGTGGTCTCGACATTGGGGAGACCAAATGCAGACTGGGTGACCGCTTTGCGGAACAACTCCACTCAGTACACAAGCAGGACCCCGAGCTTCCGGTTGCTTGCCATTTCAACACTCACCCTGCTCCAATGCGCACATCTCTGTCCTGGGCTTGCTGCAGTGTTCCAGTGAACATCAACGCGAGCTTGAGGAACAGCATCACATTTACTGACTAGGCACACTACAGCCTGCCGGACTGAACATTGAGTTCAATAATTTCAGAGCATGACGGGCCCCCCATTTTACTTTTATTTTTAGTTATTTTTCTTCTTTTTTTTGTGTGTTTATTTTATTTCATCTTAGTTTGTTCAGTTTGCTTACCCACTTTTTTTTCATGTTTGTACTTGCTGCTGTTCAATTTTCAGTCCGTTAACACCCTATGCTGTAGGGTGCTGTATCTCTAAACTAAATTAAACTAAACAAAACTAAACTATCTGTACTAATGCTTTGTCTTTCAACACACCATTAACATATTGTTTGCCTTTGCTCCATGACCTTCTGGTCAGCTATTCTGTGACCTTGTCCTATCTACACCTTCTCCTTTGTTATCTCTTGCCCCACCCCATTTTACTTGCTTATAACCTTTGACGTTTCTAATATTTGCCAGTTCTGAAGAAGGGTCACTGACCTGAACTGTTAACTCTGCTTCTCTCTCCACAGATGCTGCCAGACCTGCTGAGTATTTTCAGCATTTCTTGTTTTTATTAAACTAATAACTGTTTAATCTGATTGAGTTTTTTGATGAGGTAACAGATGGTTGATGAGGTTAATGCGGTTGGTGTGGTGTACATGGAAAGGCATTTGATAAACTGCCACATGACAGGCTTGTTAGCAAATTTGAAATCCATGGAATGAAAAGGACTGTAGCAGCTTGGATATGAAGTTGACTGAGTGACAGGAAACTGTAGTGGTGAATATTTTTTTTGGACAGAAGGAAGGTATACAATGGGATTTCCCAAGGGTTGGTACTAGGACCACTGCTTCTCTTGATTTATATTAGTGACTTAGACTTTTGTGTACAGGGCACAATTTCAGACTTTGAAGATGATATAAAACTTGGAAGAATTGTGAACTGTGGGTGGATTGTGATAAATTTCAAGAGGAAATAGACAGGCTGGTGGAATGGGTGGAAACAGGGCAGATGAAATTTAATGCAGGGAAGTGTGAAGTAAGAACGAGGAAGAGCAATAGAAAATAAAGGTTGTAGTTCTAATGGGAGTACAGGAACAGAGATCTGGGGGTATATGTGCACAAATTGTTGAAGGTGGCAAGGCAGGTTGAGAAAGTAGTTAAAAAAGCATATGGGCTCCTCGGATTTATAAATAGAGGCATTGAGTACAAAAGCAAAAAAGTTATGCTGAAGCTTTATAAAACACTAGTTTAGCCTCAGCTGGAGAATTGTGTCCAATTCTGGGCACCACACTTTAGGAAGGATGTAAAGAGAAGGTGCAGAAAAGATTCATGAGAATGATTCCGGAATTGAGGGACTTCAGTTACGAGAAGCTGGGATTTTTCTCCTAAGAGAAGCTTGAGAGGAGATAGAGGTGTTCAAAATCATGAGGTGTCTAGACAGAGTAGATAGAAATTGTTCCCATTGCCAGAAGGATTGAGAATCAGAGGACAGTGATGTTAGGGTCTGAGGTTCTGTTACTAGATGATAGATACCTGGTAGTTCAAGATAATAGGGTGAACAGGTGTTGGGTGTGAATTAGCTAATTGTATTTAAGTGTGTGTATGTATGTATATATATATATATATAGAGAGCCAGCCAGCACTGGCTTTGGCTGTTGTTAGGAGAGCAGAAGTAAGCGATGTGGTAAGCAATAAGCAACCTTCACCAAAGCATCCTGGCTTGGAAGTTTCTCTCACAATTGATTTTAAGGTGATTGGCAAAAGAATCAACAGCGATATCAGGAAAAACCTTTTTATGCAGTGAGTGATTAGGATCTGGAATGCACTGCCTGAGAGTGTGGTGGAGGCAGATTCAATCATGGCTTTCAAAAGGGAATTGGATAAGCACCTGAAGAGAAAAAAAACATTGTAGGACTATGGGGAAAGGGTGGGGAGTGGGACTAGCTTAATTGCTGTTGCAGAGAGCCAGCATAGGCACAGTGGGCCTAATGGTCTCTTTTTGTGCTGTAACCATTCAATGATTCTATTCTATGAATACTTTCTATCCCATGTAAGGTAGAGAAAGGAAGGTTGTTCCATTAGCTGATGGACACAGATTCAAGGTTTTGGGCATGAGATACAGGGGGATGTGAGGAAGAACTATTTGACACAGCAAGTAGTAATGACCTGGAACTTGCTGCCATTGAGGGTGGTGAAAGTGGCGATGAAAGATTTCAAAAGGAAATTGCATGGTCACTTGAAGGAAATAAACTTGCAGGGCTACAGGGATAGAGCAGGAGAATGGGACTGTCTGGCATTATCTACAGACAGCTGGCCTGTGCTTGATGAGCCGAATGACCTCCGTCTGTGCCGTCATGACTGTTTATCTAACCTTCCTTTAAATGCATCTATCCTATTCATCTCAACTTATATAGTAGTGAATTCCACATTCTCATCATCATCTCATCTTTGGCCTCCTTGTCTCGAGACTGGAGGTGGTCAATGGTTTGTGAAGCAGCGCCTGGAGTGCCTATAAAGGCCAATTCTAGAGTGACCGACTCTTCCACAGGTGCTGCAGATAAAATTGGTTGTCGGGGCTGTTACACAATTGGCTGTCCGCTTGCGCTTCTGTCTTTTTTTCCTGCCAACTGCTAAGTCTCTTCGACTCGCCACACTTTAGCCCCGCCTTTATGGCTGCCTGCCAGCTCTGGTGATCGCTGGCAACTGACTCCCATGACTTGTGATCAATGTCACAGGACTTCATGTCGAGTTTGCAGACATCTTTAAAGCGGAGACATGGACGTCCGGTGGATCTGATACCAGTGACGAGCTCGCTGTACAATGTGTCTTTGGGGATCCTGCCATCTTCTATGCGGCTCACATGGCCAAGCCATCTCAAGTGCTGCTGGCTCAGTAGGGTGTATATATTGCCTTTTACAACTTCAGGATGCTTCAAAGCACTTCACAGCAAATGCTGTATTTTTTAAAGTGTAGTTGTTGTAATATAGGAAACAGTGGCCAATGTGCACACAGCAAGGTTCCACAAACAACAATGTGCTAATGACCCTATAAAATTTTTTAGTGATGACAATTGAGGGATAAATATCAGTCAGGCACCTATGACATTTCCTCTACTCCTCTTTGAAATTGTGTCATTGGATCTTTTACGTACACTTGAGACAGCTGATGGAGCCTCGGTTTTAACGTCTCATCTGAAAGACAGCACCTCCCACAGTGCTGTACTCCCTCAGTACTGCACTGGAGTGTCCACCTGTATTATGTGCTCAAGTCTCTGGAATGGCATATCATTGAGCCACAGCTGACACTATGTTAACAATTGGTGTGGCCAAGAATGTTTCGGAAGGAATATTTGCCATTCAGAACCAGAGGGGAGATAAGAATTATTATTTATGCAGGGAGTTATGATCTGGAATGTCTGCCTGAAAGGGTGGTGAAATCAGCTTCAATAGTAACTTTCAAAATGTTATGTCTTCTTGTTCCGATAAGTTAGAAATAATCACACTTGCGACTTGGAAAGGCTGGAGCTCCTTGTGTTTTAATACAGCTCTACATGTTGTTTGGTAGGAACTGTCCAGACTGTAGTGTTACATGTCACGTGACTCCAGTGCAGCAGTGAATGTAGCACTCTGGAACATGCTTACACATAACAATTAGTTTCTAGCTCTTTGTAAATAATATAACAATATATAATAGTTGTATACAGGGCTCTGGGAAAGAGCAGGGAAGTAGAACTAATTTGGATTGCTCTTTCAGAGCTGCCACAAACATGAAGGGCCAAATGGTGGCCTCCTGTGCTCCATGATCCATTAGTGTCTCTCACTTATTTTAGTTTAAAATACCTATTTCACTCCTAATGTCACTCTGCAAAGTAACTTCTCCTTTCTAATTAGTATCACTTTTATCTTGTTGATCATATTTGCTTTCTCTTTAATTCATTGAAAATTCCATAGGTTTAATAACAGTACAAAGCTGAAACCACCTTGCAGATGCACCAAATCTTGAATGTAAATCAGGCGTGAAGGCCCATCTGACTCTGAAATGAAGTAGAGTGAAGCTCTGTCCACCGTGAAGTTTTACTCTGCATCATTGATGCAGTGTGAGGTCTAGCCCTGACACTGGGTTCAGACACCATTTACACTATGATTGCAGCATCGTGTGAAGCAAAATACTTCACACTGACATTACAGTTGTAGTAAGAATGCACCGTGGGTCTCACTGAACTTTATGCTGCAAATCTATGAAGTCTCAAAGTGAGACTTGCTCATTTTAGTTTAACAGTTTATGATGGCTCCATTTTTTTTAACATGGGTTTGCATCTATTTCATTATTTCTTACCAGAAATATCACCCATAACATTTCTCTTTATGTTAACAGCTCTGAATCCAGGGATTTGTATTTTTAAATGTCAGATTTTTAAGTCTCATTCATTCTGCTTTAAAAACATGACCTATTTAAGGTAGTCTAGGCACAAATTTAAAACACCCAGGAAAAGAAAATAAATCTTTATGCAGAGGGTTGTTACAATTTGTAATTCTCTGCCACAATTTGTTGTTTAAGCACAGTCCAGACATTATTTTAAAGAGGACTTAGATACTTGCTTGAGAAAAGAAGTGTGGGAAATAAGCAGGATTAGACTAGGTGGCTCAAGTGAAGAAAAGCTGCAGCACCTCTTGATGGATCAAATGACTTATATGGTTCTGTGATGATTCCATGGTATCTCACTCTAAATATACACACAGTTCCATATGTTGGAATGGGTTTGCAATCTGTCTCAATCTTTTATGTTGTAAATTTGGCAGCACAGTTCCTCCCAACCCCATCTTGCTGCTCTGAATTACTTAAAGTGTAGAATGAAGATAAAATAAAAATTCTCATGTTTTTCTTTGCGTGTGTGTGTGTCCAGTTTGTTTAAGTTTTTCTCATGTTAAATCCTTCTTTCTAAAAGCTGATGTGTTGACTGAATTTTGGAAGGGAAGTTGCTATACTCACATGAGTACAGTGAAATCAAAAGGAAAAGAGAATTTAATGATTTCAAAGTAAGTAACAAAGTAATCAATGCCTTAGTGGGAATCTGCAATGATATAGTCTAGATGCTCCATTTTTTAAAATAGGTTTTGGTGTTTCACAACAACTTGACGTGATGTTGGAGATATTCACAACAATGAATACCAGACAATGGGAGTGAAATTGGTCAAACACCAGTAGTGCAAAACAGGCTGAAAGTGAATTGGCTGCCCAATTTACACTGCACCTGATTTGAAAAAAAGATTGGGTGTGGTCTAAAACGGACTGCCAATTCGCTATCAGCTCATTGTTGGCTTCCGACATTGACGGTTTGAGCAGATAATCTAGATTAACGCTGCAAAGCACTAGTGGGGAATGCAGCACTGTCAGAAACCTCAGTCAGGCCCCGTCCACCTGCTGAAGTGGATATAAAAGATCTCACCTGAAGAAGGCACCAACGTTCCTCACTAAACTAACACTACAAAAAACGTTCTTGTTCTTTTCATGTCAATATGCCTTCCCTTGCCACCGCTCCACACAAACTCTGGAGAAATCTGGGTGGCAGAAAGTTGGGTGTAGCATTGTAGAAGGACTTGCAGACTAGACAAAGCCTAACAGGGACCGCAATGTGAACATTTCTTCTGTGTGCCCCAGTATATAGAACAAAGAACAGTACAGCACAGGAACAGGCCATTCGGCCCTCCAAGCCTGCGCCGATCTTGATGCCTGCCTAAACTAAAACCTTCTGCACTTCCGGGGTCCGTATCCCTCTATTCCCATCCTATTCATGTATTTGTCAAGATACCTCTTGACATTTCCTGTTTGTAGGACTCTGCTGTGTGTAAATTAGTTACTACATTTGCCTACATAATAGCAAAGACTACACTTCAAAGGTAAGCCATCAATTATTCATTGCTTTCGGAAGTCTTGAGGCTGTGTTAAATAAATATATAAATACGGTTAAACGTAAGGTAGCTTCACCATTAGTAAATTTCAATCAAAAGGGTTAAGTAGAGTAACACTTCTGGAGATTTCCCAATAGCTTACCCACCACTGACAAGTTAACTTGGGATGGGGATTTGTTGTTGATGCTGAGAGTAACAGTTAATACACTGCAAAACAGCTTCTGCTCAGCCAGATTTGTGTGAGCAATTGTCTACGGAACATGTGCTTCACAATAGAGGCTGTGACTCATTTATGCCACATCCTCTGGTCAAATTCCAACACAGGCATAGCCCTCCCAGTAGCTGTCACTCCAACCTTCAGTTTTTATGACTTAGGATCATTCTTGGGTGCCATAGTTGCATAAGTCAATAGCAGTGCACAGGTGTAAAAAGCAGAAGAGTCTGATGTATTGTTTGAAAAAGCAAACCTGTGCTTCTCATTCCCCATAGACAATCATGAGAGGTGTCTGCATTTGTTCCAGAGAGTAATTGATGGCATCCATGTAGTTCTTGGTTGCCTCATGTTGAATCAATAATTTCCGATACACTTTGACCAACATTTACCAACACCCTCAGTGGGTTTTATATTGTAGTGTGATAGCTAACTTTATAGATTTTCATAGGATCTGTTATTAATTGTAAAAGTTTTGTTCAAGATTTAATTCTTGTCTCCAGGTGGAAACTACAATTATACACTGCAAACTCATCTGAAAATTGTGTTGTGATTAATTTGTATCCTAACTATAAAGTATTTTTAATTTTCTCCCAATTATTAGTTGCACTTTTAGAATTTAGTTCTATGTCCAATGCATTATACAAGTTGATTTTTATATTAGCATTTTCGTGAAATTAACAGAAGCTAGCCACCAGGGGGCAACAGCCAAATGAGATTAACATTTCAGGAAGTTTAAGAATTTTTTCAGGCAATTTAGACTTGACATGAAAAAGATGAACAATTGGAAGTTTGTTTTATGATTCAGAATGTTGTTTTAGCAAAACTTGTTAATATGACTGAATTAATCCTATAGTTGCCATTGTTACCTGTCACCTTGACCTATCTGCTGTAGAATTTAGGATCTTTCAGTGATTGAACATACTTGTTTACTGTAATTAAAAAATAATTGACAAGAGTAAAAGCTACACGGAAGTCACACGTAAACAGTTCTTGTCACCTCTGCTCTGTGTATCAGTGCCCCTTCTCCAATTATTCTATTATCCACACCTTTGCTGGTGATTGCATTCTACATCCACAGCTTTCACACCCTCAGTGCTCATGACCTCCTATTCTTTTACAAAGCATTGGCCAAATCACTATATCATGATCTTCTCCATCCTATTCAACAGGGCAGTTAAATGATTGTTTCTTTCAATTCTTTACAATTAACTGAAATTTCCTGGGATCCAGTTCACTTGCCTGGCCTGGACCCCACTGGCAAGGCCACAACAACAACTCACATGTCCTTGTGGAAGCTGATATGCCTCTACTCACTCAATGCATGTTGTAGAAACACTGAGTTCCATTCCAGGATTAGGAGCAGGGACTCCTGGCTTGAGGAATTCCTTCTCCCCCCCACCCCGGCTCCAACCCCAGCGTCATTTACCTTGTAAATAGTGGACAGAGGTTCTGCCCCTTACTACAAACAACAACAGCACCTTTAACATAGTAAAACGTCCCAAGGCGCTTCACACGAGGATTATGAAACAAAATTTGACACCAAGCCACATAAGGAGATATAGGGCAGATGACCAAAAGTTTAGTTAAAGAGGTAGGTTTTACTAGACAGCCAGGAAACTCTAGGAAATATATATATGTATGTGTGTATGTATATAGAGGACCCCCCTTAGATCAGTATGGCTCAGTTACATTCCATTCAATTCCTTTTGCATTCTAGAATATATCAGATATCTAAAGTATAACATTCCATAGATAGCTGGATGATTGAGTGTGATCTGATAGTATCATCTGATTTCTGCAACTTACTGGCATAGGGAGGTGCACTGCACTTTGCTCTGGTATTAGTTTGTGTGCTGACTCCAGATTTGCAGTCTAATTTTTATGGACGACTAAGTTGCAATGAATCAAACGATAAGTAATATAATTTACTGCAACTTTGAAACTGTGTCCTGATTGTGACAGAATTTTTTTTTTTTAAATTCAGCCAATAAAAGGTTGCATACCAAGATCTGACAAATACATGCTTGCTGAAGTCTGACATAGGATATGATGTGACAGACATGAAACATGCATCATCGTGTCATTTCTAATAATGGCCCGGAATTTGCAGTGGTAACAACGGCGTTCACTGTTATAACTGGGTAAAACTCAGCAACTTCTGGGTGTCCTTACTTTCCAACCCCATATCCTGTCTGTCTCTGAAAGATATTAAACATTTATAATGAACATTTAGACCCGTAATAAATAAATGAATGTGCACATCAATATAGGCAATTAAGGATGACTGAAATCTTATATTCAAACACGAAAGTATGCTCCTCCCCTCAAATTTTGTTGTATGCTGCATTTATTAGATTAGTTCTGGTCAACTTTTTTTTTTGGTTTACGTTTGTTACCTTCTGGTTTTTAGATCTGCGACAAATGTCACAGCTTCTTTCCATTGACCAATAACTCTGATACTTGCTTACCTCATCTTCCAATTTTGTAGATCTTTCAGATGTGTGAGATCTACTGCAAGATCAGCCAAAGCACTACACAGAATGATTCAATGGAAGGCTATCCTGTGGATGAAAAATATTTAGTCATTTACAGTACAGAAGGAGGCCATTCAGCTCATTGAGTACATCATACTTCAAAACAAAAAAGGCTAGTTTGTCCAAACAATTAACCTAATTAACTTAATTTGGCTCCAGGCCAAAAAACAAACCAAATTTAGGTAGCAGAAACACTTAGGAATATTTCAAAAAAACACATACAGGGTAAGCAATGTTCTGAAATAGTTCATAATACCCAGGAGAAGATGGAAAGATCTTTTATTTTTATACAGCCTGCTGCAGCATTACACAAACCTCCTCAGTGGCAGACTCTTGGCTGGCAATGGAATCAACTTAGTAATTAAAGTGTCATTAGCAGAAGGCTGAGGGGTAGCCTGATTGAAGTCTTTCAAATTATGAAAGGTTTTGATAGGGTAGAGAAGGTTTCCACTTGTGGGGAGACCAAAAATAGTGGCCATAAATATAAGATAGTCACTAATAAAGACAAGTGGGAAGTCAGGAGAAACTTCTTTACCCAGAGTGGTTAGAATGTGGAATAGTTGAGGTGAATAGCATAGATGTAGTTAAGGGGAAGCACATGAGGACAGGAATAGAAAGTTATGCTGCTAGGTCAGTGAAGTAGGGTGGGAGGTGACTTGCGTGGAGCATAAACACTGGCATATACCTGATGGGCCGAATGGCCCATGTCTGTACTGTACATTCTATGTAATTCTGTGTTATAAGTAGATGTACTTTGACAGTAAAAGTAAACAGGAAACCACAATGCTGGAAATCTGAAATAAAATGGAAAATAGAAAGACAGTTGAATGTTGCTGGTAGACAATATCTGGATTCTGATTAAGTCTCACAGTCAAAATGTTAACTTTCTTTTTCAGGTGTTGTGCATTTCCAGCACTTCCTTTTTTTTAATTCCTTTAACTGTAAGTTTGCAATTTTTAAATTAAATGTCTTAATTTTTAAAAACTGCTGAACCTGTCCATTAAGATTTATCATTTCTGGTTTCACCTCTGCAGGGAATCACATCTAATAGCAGTGGCATTGTGCATGCCACTTTTACACCATTCCGTTGCTAACAGTTCAAACTGATCCCCTGTAATGAGGGGAATGGATGTGATAATGTACATTCAGCAGCAGGCATGTGATGTGCCCATTGCTGATGACACTAACTGTAAAGGTCTGGAGGCATCTGGGAGTCAACTTTATATGGCCTCTGAGAACATCTGTCGGAGGTGTGAAGACATATATATGCTTCTTGCTATTGACCCTCCAATAAGGAGTGGTGGTACATAAGTGTAAAACAAAAGGAACAGCAGCTCTTGGAGGTTACTTGAGCGCCACTTTCCAGAAGTTCTGCCAACAATATGAAAGAGCCTCCAGAGACAAATCTGGTCAGTGACGGATGTAAGTTGAGAGGCAATGATATTCAATATGTACGGTAAAAAGACTGAATCGACAGCCATAATAGCTGCTCTGTGCGATACCATGAGAAGCTGGCCACTGACACACTTTGTTGCTGACTTCAGCATCGTGGTTCCCACCAGAAAGGAAAGCGACACACTGGCAGTTTTGATGGATAAAGGGGGAACCAGATCAAAGTTTCAACTACTTCCTTGGTACAAAATTTTCAGTTGTTAGATCAGTGGGCGTGCTTTCTATTTAAATAATCCTCTTACACTTATATTCTCCATTAAATTGAAAACTGGTAACCATCAGTGCTAAATGTAATATTTAGGAAATCTCAACATTTAAATTAAAATTTCGAGAACCTGAACATTATCAAGGGAGTTAGTAAATCCGAACACTCCATTATAACAATTTGCTGAAGTGAAATAAACAAATTAAAACACAAAAATGTGAAATTGTATAATAACATTGTAAGCTATTCTGAAAATTACAGTGAAATAAAACCCAATATTACTGCAATTGAAAGTCCTGTGATACAGTCACACTTCAGTTCAAATCACAATTATGTGAACTGTCAATCTTCTGGCAGTGCACTGGTAAGAACTGAGCAGGCAAAATAGCATGTGAAATGAGTCAGGCAGACAGAATAATTCGCAGGCTATCTATCGATAATGATCATTTTTAGCATTAGCATTTTAAAAAAAATTGAACATAAATGGAAAACAAATACGATAGCCGTGGGCATTTTTAGATGGAAATGCCATAGAGAGTGGAAGCAGTGCTCTAAATGAGCAGTCAAATAAACAGAAAGATAGAAAGGAAAAAAGGCTGGAAATGCACAATGGGTCAGTCAGAATATGAATTGTTAAATCTAGTTTTCTGTTTCAGAGGCCAATCGACGTGCTTTGAGTTCCCTGCACTTTCTGCTTTTTTTGTCTTAAAAAAAGTCTCAAGTCTTGCCGGAAAAATAACAGTGAGTTCATGACACATACTGTTATAAATGCACAAATTGGCCCACAAGTTCAGACGAAGAAGAGGAGATATGCTATGAGTTACAAATCACCAATGACTTGTTGGTCGATTTTCACTGTTCCCACTGTTTGCTTTGCACAAACAGTAGCTCGCCTTCAACCTCCTTGTTATCTTTAAGAACTTGATGGATTTGAACATTAAACTCAAACTTGCCGCAGAAAGTTACAGCTGGTAACTAACTATGTAAATGCCCTTTCAACAACGTGATAATTGTTAGAATTTGTTTGAAGGCTTTCATGGTGTTACGACTGACCGTTCAAGACAAAGCCCCCAATCAAAATATATGATTCTGATGCGGTGGGAGCAATACACTGTCAAATCAGTCCCACTACTCCACAGATCGCCTAACGTATCACTTTAAACTTTCCAAATTAAAGAAATCCACAGCTGAATTGAACCATCTATTAACGCCTGAATGAGGCTAATCAAATCAGGTGTCTTTAGATCAACAAATTAACTGTTTAGTTAGAAAAACTAAATTCTTAAACACTACTGTTGTAGGGTATTCCCAAGCGCAGAGGCACCTGCAGTAAATATCATACTGTTTAAATGTTATTTGAGTAAGTAGGTACACATAATCTTAAAGAACATAGAGGAGAGTACAAGGCATCATGGGACTCAGTTAACTTGACCACATTCCACACAAGAACTGACTAATCCAATTTAAACAAAGACAAAACAGATGTCCTTGTGGAATGCTGACAAAGGTACCAGCCTGTAACGAGGTCAAGATAAGATGTTATCCGTACATGAGAACCAAGGATAATGGATAAGGGGGGAATGGAAAACATCATGAGTAATCCCCTATCTGTCTATGGGCCGCTTGTACAGTCCCTCCATGCCTAGTAACCACTTCTATTGGCTCTAATAATCAATGTATATGATCTATAATCGTTGTGATTGGACCATGTCCAGCCGGGATGGGCTGAGTAACTGTATATCTGTTGTGGATTTTCCTTTGTTCGGTGGAGAGGCATCTGGACAGCCCAGTGACCTGCTCCCCGCTGGCTGGCGTAATAAACTGTTTGACATTGGAGCAGACCTGAGTGTCGAGTGATTCTTCTAGATTCATTCTCGCTAACAATACTAAGATATAAACAACATTTAAAATAGAAAAAATTAGTGTCCTTGCAGATTTACGTTTCTGCCGAAGTGGAATCTTCCAATGTGGAACAGTCCAAGGTTGCTTTAAGTCCTCACAGTGATCCAATGGGGAAAAAAATAAGGTTCTTCAACAGTAGAACAGTCTGTAGTCTAGTTCAGCAGTTGAAGTGATGCTGTTCTTACAGCAATGCATTCAGCAATCAACAACTTGCAGACACTTTTCAATGAATCATTTTGGCTTTAGAATTGTTTTGAGGAGTGAAAAAGTGATCAGTCTAAAATACACCTTCCTTCAGTTTAAATTATCAGAGAACTCTGTTAGGTTCGTGCTGGTCTAGCTGTCTGTCTGTGTCTGTTAACTGTCTCTCAAAAGCCAGTTTTTAGCTCGTTTCAAATGTCAATTGGCAACATTGTATCCTTGTCCTTGTTCTCCAAATGGCTGTATCCTACGGCAACGAGAATGCACATTTGAAGCTGGCTGTATCCTACAGCAACAAGAATACATTCTTTGACTCGGTCCCAAGAACTTGCTGCTTTAAAGCAGTAAGTGAACCTTTTCCAGCCTTAAAGGCACACTGCGTACTTCCTGGAAAAGAAAAAAAAACTACAGGATCAGAACAATGGTGAGACCAATAATATCGAGTAAGACGATTTTGCCGTTTTTACAGCATGCGAATTTACTCTGTAAAGAGCAGGTTTTTTTCCTTGAAAAATGGAGTTCTTAGAAGAACAGGCAGGCGTCGACGTTTCAGGCAACATACTCTCCCTGTTGTCTGGAGGAATAATTGGAACGGTTGGAAACAGGTTTATACATGGTGGGGAATGGGAATGTGGGTGCGATCTTACTGCTGATAGGGCATTACATGTTCTTCTTGCTGCTGCTATTGGTCAGCTAATTGTGTTCCGTGATAGGTCAGTACATGCTATTGTTTTTGCTGCTGATTGGTCAGCTATTGTGGCTCATGGTAAGTCGATACATACTATTCTTGTTAGCTGCAGAGCAGGTGGTGATGTGTTTTTTGAATATGGGTAGCCAGATATCACAGGTGAGCAGGCCACTGTCTTGGGAGACAGTGTGGTGTTGATAGATCTCCCTAGCCTCCCTGACGCATCTTGTATGCCAGTGCGTAATGAATGAGATGAGTTTGGAATTCAACTATTCAATGCAGTGGTTATTGAGTGAATGGGAATGTGGGCAGGATCTTAGTGCTGATCAATCATTACATGTTCTTGTCACTAAGGAAATGGAATCTGACAAAATATCATTAAAAGTGTAGAGAGTAGAGGCAATAGATAAAGATTGAGAAGAGGGAGGTACTAAAAAAGGCTGGCTATGCTAACAGTGGATAAGTTTTTTTTTGCTATATATAAATGACTTGGATCTTGTAATAGAGAGTAGAATTTCAAAATTTGCCAATGACACCAAACTTGGAGGTGGGGCAAATAGTGAGGATGATATGAACTGCCTGCAGTAGGACATAGATGGGCTAGCTGAATGGGCAGACAAGTGGCAGATGGAATTTAATACTGACAAGTCTGAGTTGATGCATTTTGGCAGAAGGAATAGAGAGAAGCAATATATACTTAATGGCACATTTCTAAAGATTGTGCAGGAACAGAGGGATCTGGGGTGCAGTGCATTGATCTTTGAAGGTGGCAGGACATATTGAGAGAGTGGTTATTAAAGCATATGGGATCTTGGGCTTCATAAACAGAGGCATTGAGTATAAAAGCAGGGAAGTTATGCTGAACCTTTATAAAGCTCTGGTTAGGCCAAAACTGGAGTATTGCATCCAGTTCTGGTCACCACACCTTAGGAAGGATGTGAGGGTCCTTGAGAGGATGCAGAGGAGATTTACAAGAATGGTTCCAGGGATGGGGGATTTTACGTACAAGGTTAGGTTGGAAAAAGCTGGGGTTGTTGTCCTTCGAGCAAAGGAGTTTGAGGAGAGATTTAATAGAAGTGTACAAGATTATGACGGCGCTTAGATAAGTTAGACAAGGAAAACTGTTCCCATTAACTAATGGTACAAAGACTATGGGACACAGACTGTAGGTTTTGGGCAAAAAATGCAGGGGGAATATGAACTTTTTTATGCAGTGGGTGGTAATGACCTGGAACTTAATGTCTATAAGGGTGGTGAAAGTGGAGACAATCAATGACTTGTAAAGGAAATTGGATGGCCACTTGAAGGCAATAAACCTGCAGGGCTATGGGGATCGAGCAGGGGAGTGGGACTGACTGGATAACTTCCTGGAGAGCCGGCATGGACTTGATGGCCAAATGGCCTCTTTCTGTGCTGTAAATGACTCAATGACTATGAGATGGTGACCTGTAGATCTGTACTTCCGTTGGTTGCAGCTTATTTTCTATCATTACAGTGTATAATCTACTAAAAAAAAACTTATGTCTGCGCACACTTCCTGTCTGAGAATCCTTAGTTCCCATTGTCACATTTTTGTTCTATCTTTTTGTCAACCTTTCCATTTCTGATGAAAGATCACAGACTGAAACGCTAACTGTGCTGCTCTCTCCACAGATGCTGCCTGACCTGCTGAGTATTTCCAGCACTTTCTGTTTTTATTTCAGATTTCTAGCATCTGCAGTATTTTGCCTTCATTTAGAATAGAAACTACCTACGTAGATGAGTTATGGAGTAATTATATCTTCCTGCCCAGTGGTGATGCAGTAGCACCTCAATTTTGCATCCTCCAGCTGCTTAGCCGGTACTGCAAAGGAACTCCGAGGGTCCAACCAACTTGCTTCCTAAATTGTCATCGGATTTTATGTCCAATGAAAATAATATTAGCACAAGCATTATTTACAAATAAGCACATTTGAGTTTAAAATGGGAACTGAATTAAATCTGCATTTCCTGGTTCAATTATTCTCCACCCTCTAACCCTGCTCCACCCGAAGACTACATTTACTCTTGATCCTAAAGGGGCAATTTTATGGGTGCTGCAAGTGTGGTTTTCATGGAGGGTGGGGTGATTTAATTAGGTGGGAGGTGATAATTTCCATTCCTGAGTGGGTTTTATTTTAGAGATTACATCAGTGGCGTGTTTGCAGTGGGTCGGGGTTCACTCCATCCTGTGGGGGGTTCCAGATTTCCATACATTTGCATAGCAGGAATACTCATTACCTTATAATTATTTCAAATTAAGTCCTACCTGCCAGATTAAATCAGCGGTGCAAGGAAATCTCGTGGCATCCGGTTCACGTTCGTTTAAAGATGGTGTGCACCAGTTAGCTTTGTGCAGTTGTCTTTGAGGTCAGTGGTTTTCTTTCTTGAACTCTTTGGCACAAGGAAGGCCAACATTGGAATGGATGTTTGGCTCCAGGCTGAGGACCAGCAAGGGGGATTCTTTTGTGATGATGGCAGTGAATGCATGGGGGTGTGGGGTGTAAAGGGTGGGTTCTCGGGTGGCTGGAGGTGTGGGAGAGGGAAGTCGGGGAGGACACAGGGTGGGGTCTTAGGTGCCGGGGAGGGAATGGTCTAGTGTACGGGGTGTGGACTGGGTGGTGTTGTTGCGATTGATGGGGGGTGAGGGTCGTGTTTGGAGCAGATAATGTATGTGATGGGTCGTGACGGACCTAAATGGGGGGTGAGTACTGTCAACTTCGGAATCTTGTAGGACGAACTCAGGGTACTAGCTGGCGGAGGGAACACAGTAACAGGGGACAGTTCAGTTCCGTGAAGGGGGGTGGGGGGCAGGTCTAGACTTAGGATTAGGTATTCGATGGATTCATAGGGAGGGGAACAGGATTCGGCAATGACATTGAGGTGAACTGGAGGATTTAGGGGAAAATGGGCATATTGATGGTGACAGGTGTAGGCACAGGGGGAAGAGGTGGCATGTGTAAGTCAATAATGATCTGGTCCACTGAAATGGGGGGAGGTGCAAGGGTCACAGAGGGAAGGTTTAAGATAATGTTGGGTGGATCAAGGGTGATGGGTGCAGACTGGAAGGTGGCAGGAGGAGGGTGGAAGGTGGGGAAACTTGCCTCAAATGTTATCGGCATCATTTTTTCAAATGATACTATAAGCCACCTGGTCATTCTAGGAATGTAAATTGAAGTGGGAGGAGACCATTGTTGGCTGGGTGGATTTTAGGCTATGTACAATATTAGGCGCATACAAGCTATCAGCTCAGGACTTCAGTGGTTGAGCTTTGTGGGAAAACAAGGCTTAATGCTTGTCTCATTCAAATAGTTGCAAAACTGCAAAGACATGGGTCTCATACACGCAATATTTCAGTGACCTCAGGAACAAGAGCAGAGGATATGACTGAGGAAGGCTCTTGCCGTTAAAGGCCTGCTCAGGTTGGGAAAAAGAACCCGACCCGAACCTGACCAAACCACAGCGGGCCCGACCTGGCCTGAGCCCCTCCGATTTTGCCCCAAGCCCGAGTCAACCTGAGCCCGACCCCAACTCGGCCCAACCCAACCATCCCTTTACTTACCTTTGGACTCAGAACCTCCAGGAAGCTGCAGCGCATGCATGATGATGTCATAGTGACATCACTCGCTCACTGCGCAGACTCAGTTTCGTCCCGGACTCCCACCTCAGGTAAGTTTTCTAATTTCAATACTTACCAGCAGAGCACTTACCGTGTGTGTCCGGCCTCACTCGACCCAGCCCGACCTGGACTCGGCCCGACCCGACCCGACCCGAGCCCAAAAGCCGGACCTGGAAGATGGGCCCTATCCAACCCGAACCCGACACATGTCTTCGGGTTCGGGTCGCCTAGCAGGCCTTTACTTGGCTAATGCCGCAACATCAGCAGAAGGGGAGGCTGCTCAGAATGGTGCCATCCAAGGAAGGCATAATAGATGATGTACACTGGCGCATCAGTGCATTCTCAGGGCAAGGAAAAACTATCTTCATATGTCGGAGATGTAATGCCAGAGACATCTAAGGCCTCCTCCTGAAGTCCTCAGCATCACAGATGCCAGACTTCAGCCAATTCGATTCACTCCGCGTGATATCAAGAAACGACTGAAGGCACTGGATACTGCAAAGGCTATAGGCTTTGACAATATTTCGGCAATAGTACTGAAGACCTGTGCTCCAGAACTTGCCGCACCCTTAGCCAATTTGTTCCAGCACAGCTACAACACTGGTATCTACCCTGCAATGTGGAAAATTGCCCAGGTATGTCCTGTACACAAAAAGCAGGACAAGTCCAACCCGGCCAATTACCGCCCATCAGCCTACTCTCAATCATCAGTAAAGTGATGGAAGGTGTCAACAACAGTGCCATCAAGCGGCACTTGCTTAGCAATAACCTGCTCAGTGATGCTCAGTTTGGGTTCCACCAGGGCCACTCAGCTCCTGACCTCAATACAGCCTTGGTTCATACATGGGCAAAAGAGCTGAAATCAAGAGGTGAGGTGAGAGTGACTGCCCTTGACATCAAGGCAGCATTTGACTGAGTATGGCATCAAGGAGCCCTTGCAAAACTGAAGTCAGTGGGAATCGGGGAAAACTCTCCGCTGGTTGGAGTCATTCCTAGCGCAAAGGAAGATGGTTGTAGTTGTTGGAGGTCAATCATCT
Organism: Heterodontus francisci; assembly: GCF_036365525.1. Lineage (NCBI taxonomy): Eukaryota > Metazoa > Chordata > Chondrichthyes > Heterodontiformes > Heterodontidae > Heterodontus > Heterodontus francisci. The sequence goes on from NC_090402.1 coordinate 19,040,192, forward strand.
GAGCTTCAGGACATGACCGCAGGAGTTCCTCAAGGTAGTGTCCTAGGCCCGACCATCTTCAGCTGCTTCATCAATGACCTTCCTTCAATCATAATGTCCGAAGTCGGGATATTCGCTGATGATTGCACAATGTTCAGCACCATTCGCAACTCCTCAAATACTGAAGCAGTCCATGTAGAAATGCAGCAAGACTTGGACAATATCCAGGCTTGGGCTGATAAGTGGCAAGTAACATCCACGCCACACAAGTGCCAGGCAATGACCATCTCCAACAAGACAGAATCTAACCATCTCCCTTGACATTCACTGGCATTACCATCACTGAATCCCCCACTATCAACATCCTAGGGGTGACCCTTGACCAGAAACTGAACTGGAGTAGCCATATAAATACCGTGGCTACAAGAGCAGGTCAGAGGCTAGGAATCCTGCGGCGAGTAACTCACCTCCTGACTCCCCAAAACCTGCCCACCATCTACGACGCACAAGTCAGGAGTGTGGTGGAATACTCTCCACTTGCCTGGATGGGTGCAGCTCCAACAACACTCAAGAAGCTCGACACCATTCAGGACAAACCAGCCCGTTTGATTGGCACCTCATCCATAAACATTCACTCCCTCCACCACCAACGCACAGTGACAGCAGTGTGTACCATCTACAAGATGCACTGTAGCAGTGCACACCAAGGCTCCTTTGACAACACCTTCCAAACCTGCGACTCTACCAACTAGAAGGACAAGGGCAGCAAATGTATGGCAACACCACCACCTGCAAGTTCCCCTCCAAGTCACACACCATCCTGAAATGGAACTATATCACCGTTCCTTCACTGTCGCTGGGTAAAAATCCTGGAACTCCCTTCCTAACAGCACTGTGGGTGTACCTACCCCACATGGACTGCAGCAGTTCAAGAAGGCAGCTGACCACCACCTTCTCATGGGCAGTTAGGGATGGGCAATAAATGCTGGCCTGGCCAGCGACGCCCACATCCCATGACTGAATTTTTAAAAAAGATGGCCACTGAAATTTGTGCGCTCATTCAGCAGGACCTGCAACCACGTGGTTTTGTTGGGAACCCCATGCTAGTTTCCTTCAAGGTGACAGCTGCACTAAACTTTTTCCCGAGCGGTGCTTTCCAGGGCTCAACAGCGACATATGTGGCATCTCACAGGCTGCGACTCACAGGTGCATATAAGATATGACCAATGCCCTATTTCGTCGTGCCAGTGATTTCATCTATTTCCCAGTAGATGAGAACAGCCAGGCAGCAAGGTCAGGAGCCTTCAGCGCCATCGCTCGTTTCCCTAGAGTGCAAGGGGTGATCGGCGGTACTGATGTGGCCATAGGATCTCTCTGGGACCAGCCTGGTGCATTTGTTAATTGCAAAGGCTTTCACTCTTTGAAGATTCAACTGCTTTGTGAACACAGGTGAAAAGGATAGTGATTATGGGGGGATGCTTCCGAAGAAGGGTCACTGACCCGAAACGTTAACTCTGCTTCTCTTTTCACAGATGCTGCCAGACCTGCTGAGTGGTTCCAGCATTTCTTGTTTTTATTATATGGGGGGGATGCTTTGTGGTTGGCACGCTTTGCTGCTTACAAAGGATTGGCGGACATGGCCATTGACGTTTGAGCCTTTAGTCTTCATTGACAGCTAGTTGTAGCTTGAAGTATTGTAACAGTTTGCTGTAGCGACATGCCTTCATATGTAGGTTCAGTAGGTCCTCGGCAAGTTTAACTGATAAACGAGAATGTATCAAAGATTAAAGCAAATTAATGTATTCAGAAATATTAACAATTGCAAAAAAAATAACTTAAACATCTGTGCCAGCGTCGTGCTCATAATTCCTTGTGTTTACATTATCTCCCACTACGTCTTGGTGCTACTGTGACATTAGCAACTGAGGGGGAAGCAGTCTGCTTGTGGCACTGTTCTGTTGCCTTGGATGACCATGGCGGGCATCCTCTGGAGGTTTGGGACCTTGAGGGCTCTATCCTATTGGGGGTCTTCAGCACTGGTGTTTAAGCATCCCCCCATGGGCTCGGCTGCTGGAGTTAAGGGGGTCAATATCAGGGGGGGAAAGGTGAAATGCTGCTTACCCTGGGGTTGTCTTGAGAGGAAGGCCCGGGGGCAGCTGGTATGTTTTCCTCCTCCATCTGGGTGCACAATGGCACTTGCCTGTGTGCCTGAGGGAAGGGGCACCTAGAAGGAGGTCCATGTTCCTCATCCCTCTCTTGCTTAGCCACTGCTGCATGGAGCCAATGGCTACCGCAGGTCAGAACGCATATGGGTCAAGTGCTCATCCTGGCTTTCCATGGTAGTCGCCAACCTCTCCATTGAGGAAGCCATACATTCATATGCCTGGGACATGGATGTCTTGGCTTGCATGGACTCCTCCATGGCATGTGCAAAGCCACGCATGACCTCAGGCATGCCCAACATATTTTCCCCATGAGATCGCTGCCCTTCCTACAGATTTTTTGTAGCCTCAAACTGACCGTGTGCAGCTGGGCAGAGGCCTGGTCCCCAGCAGTCCTCTGATTGTTAGGGGGCCTGGTTGTTAACATGCTGTCTTAGCTGCTGGGACGTGTCTGTGTCGTGGCCACCAGATTGTGACCCTGCTTCTAATCTCAACCCACCCCACCCCCCGCCCCTTGAACCATGTGGATGTATCTGTACTGGCGGAAATAGCAGAAGTGGCAGGTGATGGTGCACCCTCTGGGACATTGGCATTATCTTCCTCAGAGGTGGTGTCATCTACTTCATGGCGTCCCACCATACGAGTGTGGGACCTGTAGTGAAAAACAACCAGAAGCACATTAAGCACCATCACAGCATGAGGTTGTCACATTTTCACACAATCTTCCTGTGTGCACATATGGTTGCAACAGTAAGGTTGACATTTCATCCTTGTGCATTGACGATCCTGCCTTGCCGTCTGCTATGGCTCTTCTTCCATCCTCTCCAGCTATCTGTACAGCCTCCTCCACTGCTGGGGTCAGGATTTGGATATCTGGGATACCATCCCCTGTTTTGTTCCGCTGCCTTTGGCTATGGGTGTTCTGTCCTGCGTGAGAAAGTGCTGATTTAATGACATGTCAAATGATGCCTAACACCCATTGTCTACATGCATCAACATTACTCATTCTGGCCTGTCAGTCACACGCTGCATCCAAGTGCAACCAGATGGCAGACTTGCACATTCTCCAGAATCAATTGTTATATGACCAAGGCTGAACATGCATTCAAATGCATGGCATGGCTGCTCACTCACTGATATAAAGTTTTACAGGGCTCGCGAGACAAATATTTGTACAGCTTTGGACCCATCACTTACCCTCGTCGATCTGAGCAAGTCATTGACCCTTGTCCAACACTGAAGCCAGGTTCAACAACTGACCCCGTTTGACACCTCCCTGCCACCTCTGTCCAGGTCAGCTTGGTCAGGCGGGGGGTCTTCTGAGTCCATCTGCAGGGAAGAGGACCTCCTGCCTTTCCCTTTATTCCTGCAGGTTCTCCTCCAGGCTGACATCCTGAACTGTGGGGCAGGATGCTGCCTACTGGCTGCCATAACAGTGGTGGTGGGGGTGGGGATGGACAGATGATTAAAATATAAAAGGGTGTTGGTGCTGGGGTGGGAAAGAATGACTAACGATTGAGGGAGGGCAATAAATAAGATTGAATAAAGCAATATTACAAATAAATGTCTGCATATTATTAAAGAGCGGCCAGGCTGGTGATCTTCCATAATTTCAATGCAGAATGATTTATATCTGTGGCGTTAATGGTACTTTGCGGACTGACAGTAGGATCCACCAAGGGTAAGCTGTCCTCATCGAATGATCACATGTGTCTCCTGTGCCCGCTGCTGGAACTTAAATTCTAAATTGTAATCGTGTGGGAACTGGCAAAAAAAGTGGAAGTGGTTCCGTCATCGGAAACATCGCGATTTGCATAAAATACTGCCCTATGTGTCTAATGCTGTAGGAGACTGGCTACTAGTTTGTATTTTTAATCACTTAATACAATTAATTTCTTTATTACTTTGACATATTATCATAAGCACTGAAAATATTAAGATACCTATACAATAAAATGATTAGTAAACTTTGGAACTATTTACTTTTAATTACCGTAATTTGGGAAGGTAAAAATTGAAGATTTTTGAACCTACTCCTGTAAACCATTTGCACTTATTTTAAAGGTGTGATTTACAGTAAGTAAATAAGGTTGTCTATGAATGTATCTTGTTCTCCCCATAAAAAACCTACAAAAAAGGGATTATTTGTTACACATTTTCACCTGTGTATTTTAATGTAAAATTAAAAGTATGTGGATGAGATGTCCCAACTTGGTAATATTTACAAGTTTTTTTTTGTGCTGACCCCAGTTGTAGCAATGGTACTTTTTAAATATAAGCAGGGCATTCTTCTGGTGTTGTGGCTACCATGCCGCAACCATATAAATTATACAAACAGTTTTATTTTCATTGTCTATTTTTGTGTGGAATTCCATAATAATGCTGCAGTGCAAGTAAGGTTGTCTGCATTTTTTAGACTTCCTAAACTCTATAATGTTATTGTGAATGACAAGAAAGAAAAAGTTTAAAATATGATTTTTGTTCCCTGGTGGAACCTTGAAGCACAATTTGAAAATCAAACTTTTCTTTGTGTTTCTGTCCACTGATTCATCGTGGGCTTATATTTCCTCCTTGGTACCTCTACTAAGTGAGCACTATTCATGTGTGAATCTAGACAGGGACATGGCAGCAGATAATTTTACCATGAGAGGCATCGCAGTTGAACTTGAACCTGTCCTTATCTGATACTCTCACATACAGTATAAGTTTCCACCAGGCAGTCACTGGATGGTAATCGGGAGTAGATGTCCTGCCTGATTTTCCCAATCTTAGCCCAAGGATATTGAAGTCAATTGCACTGCTTCCATCATTCTTCGGCAGAGATCAGTGAACTTAACACAGAATAAGAACCAATTTGTACGGATCACCACAAGACCTGGTGCACTTACCTGCTGAGCCACCATGGATATTGGCACATTTTTAACTCTTCAGCTTCACTGTCATTTACAATCAAATAGTAGTATCTAGGTTGCCTTACCTCACCTCAACCAAATTAAAAATCACCAGGTATAGAGGGTGAAAACAACTTGTCCATCCAGGTAAATCTTGTACTCTCACCATGACATCAAATTGTTTTGTAAATGATTCCAGGCTTTTTGCCTCTACAACCTAACCAGAAGTCCACTTCAGCTGTTAATTAGTTTGAAGTGATGTTTCAGATCTACCTATTCCATATTACTTACTATCTTATATACTTCTAAAAGGGCACGTAGCACTTGCCTTTAAGGCTGAAAATCCCAAGTCTCTCCAATCTTTCCTAATAATTTAGTCATATGTTACTAGGGATCAATCTTCCTTGAACCGTTCTCCCAGCTTTAATGTTTCCCTTCTGTCTCAGACCAGATCCAAACACAATATTCAAAATGTGGTCTGATTGCAGTTTGAACATGACTTCTTCTGAGTTGCACTCTACTGTTTTCACTGAAAGTTCAATTTTCCACTTGTTTTGTTGATTGCTGCTCAAAAGTAAGTGGACAGGTTGATAGTGGAGTTTACTAAATTCCTTCGATCTCTTGATTCGAACTCTGCTTCTCTCTCCACAGATGCTGCCAGACCTGCAGAGTATTTCCAGCACTTTGTTTTTTTGCCTTCGATCTTTTTTCAGTTTCATCCCTAGCTACTTCAACATCATTCATGAAACACTTACATTGCCCTATTTTTTAATCTTCCTTCATGTATTTTAAATTTAATCTGCCATTGCTCGCCCCACTTGCATATTTCACCCAAATCGTTTTGTAGATCCTGAGCTCCATCCTCATTCAATTGCTGCTAGGTTTGGCTGGCTTGCACTGAATTTTCAAATCCAAGTAATTCATGTAAATCAGAAAAATAGAGATCCTAAAACTGATCGCTGGGGCATTTCATTCAGCACTCGCCACCCCAGCTTAACTCCTTTAACAAGCTACTAGTTACTTTCTACCCTTCAGCCAATAACTTATACATTTCCATATTTTACCCTGACTTTTCACTGCTTTAAGCTGAAATAATATTTCATGCGAAGCTCTATCAAATGTATTTTGAAAGTCAAAGTACAAAAAAATTAAAGGAGGTTGGACAGGTAGGATATTCCCTTGCTGAATTCACTTTGGCTGCTGTTTACTAGATTATCGTCAGAGAGTAATCCTTATGTTTACTTCGTAGTGATGTAAGGCTAGTGGGTCTGTAGTTGCCCATGTCTATTTTGTCAGCCCTTTTGACAATAGGCACCATGTTAGCTTGTTTCCAGCCTATTGTGGCCTCCCAGTGTTCACTGAGTCGCTCATAATCACCATCAGTGCCTCATAAATTTAATTAATTGTTTCTCTTCGTGTTCAGGGATAACTACCATCCATTTCTGTAGATTTTTTTTTTAGCTCGTTTAGCCTGATTAGTACATCCAACTCATTTAGGTTGAAATAATCAATTCTACTTAGATTATTGTTATTTAGGCATGACATGTTACTGATGTCTTCCCTAATAAATAAAAAAAGGAATTGCATTTATAAAGTTCCTTTAACATTCCCAGGCCATCCCAAAGCACTTTATAGCCAACAAATTAATTTTGAACTGTGTGTTGTATGTCAATGTAGCAGCTGGTTTTTTCATAGTGGTGTCTTTCAGTGAGCTCCCACAAAAAGCAATCAGATGAATGTCCAGCTCATCTGTTTTTGGCAATGTTCGTTGAGGGATAAATGTTGTGCAGGACACCAGCAGAACTCCTGGCTCTTTAAATAGTGCCATGGATGTTTTATGTCTGCCTAAGAGGAAAGACAAGGTCTTGGTCTGGTGTCTCATTCAAAAGATAGAACCTTCAAGAATATAGCATCCTACTCAGTCCGCACTGAAGTGTCAGTATAGATGACGTGCCTAAGTCCTGGAGAGTAGTTTGAACTCTTGACTTTCTGATTCAAGGAAGAATGCTACACTGAACCAAGGCTGAAACTACTTCCAATATTTGGAGGAAATAATCACAGTATATTAACTGTGACAGAAATCACGCCTGCCAAATGAAAACATTAATTTTGTCATATTGAACAGTACTTGAACTTTTTTTTACTGGACATTGCATAGAACTTGTTTAAAAAAAAACTGAGCAGCTGAAAACATGGTTGCACATTTGCATTCTGAGACAGTTGAATAGAGCAACAATGGAAGTACTCACTAATTCAGTTAACAAGATTGGTCTGGGCAACTGTGATGATCCACATCTTGTCTAAGAGCCAGCCCTTTTTATTTTTAGTTCTTTTTTATTTGTTTTATTTTTGTTTGTTTGTACTGTGCCTAACCACCTGTTTTTTCATGTTTGTGTTTGGGACCAGGGCTGTTCATGTTTCTGTCAATTAATACCCTCTCTGTACTAATGCAGTATCTTTCACCATACCCTTAACATACCATTTGCCTTTGCTCCATTACCTTCTGGTCAGTTATACTCTGTAACCATGTCCTATCAACACCTCTTTTGTTATCTCTTGCCTCACTTGCTTTACTTGCCTAAAACCTATTACATTTCTAATATTTGCCAGTTCTGATGGTCACTGACCTGAAACATTAACTCTGCTTCTCTCTCCACAGATGCTGCAGACCTGTTGAGTATTTCCAGCATTTCTCGTTTTTAATCCTGATTGAATTACTCAGCAGGTTGGGCAACATTTTGAGTAGATAAACAGAGTTAACCTTTTCAGGTCAATGACCTTTCGCCAGAACTCGCTTTAGTAAACCCCTGATGTTTTGACACCCAAGCCATCCAACTTGAATACAAATCAATTGTTAGTGGAAGTGATGAGCGATCTGAGCTGGAGCTGTACAATGCAGAGCCTGGTGCGGCCGGACACGCGTACAAATCGCAGCTTCTTGTGCACCTATCACCCACAACCGCACGGAAGTGGCATGGAGTCCGGATTTCCTGTTATTCCGGAGACACTTGTTTCTGAAAAGGCGGGTCTGTCGGGTGGTTTTTTAAAAATCATGTGATGCAACTTTCATCCAATGGGAAGAAGACGAGTGAAATTCCTCACTTGTGAAACGAGTACATTCGACCAGTAAAGTAGCAACACAAATACACACACACACACAGACAGACAGAGTGCCCGGGGCATGAGCCGCTGGTCCGCACCTTTCACCACACATTGGTTATAAATTGTTAGAGGCTGCAGGCTGGGAAAAGGGGGCGGAGCAAAGATCATCTATGGCTTTGTTGAGCAAAGTTAACCTGTGGAACCAAACCCGCCCAGTGATCGTCTCTCTTGATGTGAATAGCTAAGAAGAGAGCAGAGGTATCGGCTGTGGGTGGGATCGATAGGAAATGAGGGCGGGCAGGTGTAGCTGTGTCTGGCTGTCAGGCTGAGGGCGGCAGTGGTTGTTACTCTCTGAATATGTCTGGATATCTGTGCGCCTTTGGAAACCTGGATCATTGCGTCCCGGGAGGTATCTGGCTTGTGATGGTGTTCGAGGAAATCCTTCCTTTCTGGGATCCCATTCTCTGACTCTGCCCATTAGCTGTCTCCTTTCTAACTTTGCTGTGAGAAACCATCCACCTTGTACTCTGGAATCTTTCTGTTTGTTTGATCTTGTGCTCTGGAATCCCTGTTTCTCTCATCTGTACTTTCGATCTTTGACCCTGTACTCTGGAATATTTGTCTGATCTTGTACTCTGGGATCTCTTCGACCTGTGCTCTGGGAGATCTATTTCTCTGTCTGATCCTGTGTTCTGGGAGATTTCTCACTCTCTGACCTTGTGCCCTGGGAGATCTCGCTCTGTGCTCTGGGATCTCTCTGACTTTGTGTTCTGGGAGACTTCTCACTCTGACCCTGTGCTGCTTGGAGACCCGTGTCTGCTTCGGGTGCTTTGCACCCACTGGATTCGGTGCTGCTGCTGCCAACACTTTGTGACTGCTCGGGAAGCTTTGAAAATGCCAGTCAGGAACAGGTACAACTTGGTGGACGATGTTGGTGACTCCAGGACCCCCCTGCATAACGAGGAGGCTTTCCAGCATGGCATTCACTTCCAGGCCAAGGTAACGTCCGCTGATAACCCGATACGTTTTTCATTTGTCATGTGTAAAACAATCTTTCTGTATCCATATTAAATTCAAGACGCAAAAGGCGCGAAGGATTGTGCGAAACCTATTAGTTTACTGGCTCCAAATTTCAAACAATCCTGACAATAGCTTTCACATCGCTGTCCCCCCGGCGGCAACAGAAATACAAAAAGTTCAACTGAAACCTTAAGATTGAAGTGTGGTTTCTGCAACAATTGTGTTGCAGAATTGTGGGGAAACGCGTGTTGTTTATTTAATGATCTAATTTGACGCGAAGATGCTGTCGTTGGAATTCAAAACATGTCCTGAACTTTTAGCACCCCTTGCCGTCGATTTGTGAAAGAACCGAGGTTTAAACAGGAGCCGTTTCTTGCATTAATTCAAATGATAATCGCGGCGTGAATTAAGAGTTAGAAATTAACAAAATAAATTCACTGGCCGCTTCCAGCCTTGTAACCCGCAACATTCTCCCTCCTAAAGCACAGCTTGGCCGGGATATCGCTTCCAGCTGCCTATTAATATCATGCACCCTCTTTGTTTTCAAGTACGTTGGGAGTCTGGATGTACAAAGGCCAAACAGTCGTGTGGAGATAGTGGCGGCTATGCGAAGGATACGGGTGAGTGAATGATGGGAATCATTAACGTATTTCTGTCTACGTGATCCAAGGAGTCACCATAATGGGAAAGGCGGCTTATGGGGAGAGTGCAGTAAGAGCACTAATGCAACAAAAACAAGAAATGTTGGATTCACTCAGCAGGTCTGGCAGCATCTGTGGAAAGAGAAGCAGAGTTAACGTTTCGGGTCAGTGACCCTTCTTCGGAACTCCGAAGAGCACTAGTGTGTAGTTTCTGAATGCCGAGACTAGCAAGAGTGCTCCTGCCACTGTATAGTACATGCGAGCCAGCAGGTGTGCGGTCACTTGGGGGTGAAGCGTCTATATTGACCCCTGTCACAAGACCTTCAAGAGCAATGGGTGGGAAAAATCCAGTCTCTGGTGGCAGATGTAGGGAAATGCTTGTGGTTGCATTGCTCTAGCCATAGTCCCCAAAGGACCGTATTTAGAGAGGTAGTTGGTGATGTATAGCTTGAGGGTCACCACTGCTCAAATGTGGGGCAAGGCAAGGAGGCAGGCTGCCGAGCTAGCACAGCCAGTACAGGGATTGAACCCAGACTGTTGGTGTCTTTCTGCGACCTCCCAACTAAAAGTGAATGTGATTGTTGAGTGTGAGTTTCACTGATGCTTCTCAGACACAAATAATGGCCACATGGGAAGGGGAACAAATTGAGCCGGAGTTTGCAGTCAACGGCAAAGCAATGCCACTCACCGCTGACCTCAGAGTAAGCTGTCCACAAAGATCTAGCGATCTCTGTGGCACAGACTTCCCCTTTCCCAATGCCAGTTTGTTTCTGGTGCCAAGTCAACTGGATCTCCAATCATCCAGCAGCAGTGATGCCATCAAACAGGGTAAGCAGCCAACCACATTGAAGTATTCTCAGACAACAAGTCAAAAATAAAAATCCCTTAATTTTAATTTTTTACACATTAAAAAAAATGATTGGGACGTCCATATGGGATTCAGGTAGAAGATACATAACTCTTAAAAAAAAAAGTTTAAAAATATGTGGAATTTTCTTCTCATAATGGAGAAATTTGACATTCAATAAATATAAAATTACTCTTTCAGAGCCAATGAGGATGTTTAGCAGTAATTAGTATGTTGTTAAACTCCCAGTTACACCTCACTCAACAAGGTGCGACTTTTCAAGGATTTTTACAGCGAGACTAAGAGCAGAAGTTCTCGTCAGTTCGTAGATTTCCAATTGATTGCAGTCTGAGGGTGCGCTGTTGAGGTCCCCTCTGGAGAAGCACAGAATCACTGACAGCAACTGCTGGATTTCTGTGCTTAACTGTGCATGGCGGACTCTAGAAGTTGCTGCAAGTTTTACCATCATTACTGCCACAAAATCTGTGCCAGGGTTTCACATGGAACTGTAAGAGCAAAAGAGAGGAGAGATGGCAAGAAGGAGACAACATTCTCCAAAAAGATCATTCTGCATTTACATTCTTTTACGTCTTGCATAGTCACATCAGCTTAACAGTTCGATTTTGTGAAACATTACATAACATTTCTATAGTGAACTAAAACTATTGCAAAATCTATGCGTGTTGCACAACTTGTTAACTTACAGTAGACAATGTATGGTGTATGGTCTTGTGGAACTGTAATGCTATGAGTGGTGTGAAAAGCCAGATGAGAAATTGTGGTTCTCTGTCTAGTACTTTCTTGGTATGGAGATTAATTGGTTGTTGCTTGACAATGGCACTTTGAAATGGGCTAATTTTAGGAGATTATCCACACATTCTAAGACCCCTTTTGAGTTGTCCTTCTGAAATAACTAATGAGCATGGCACCATTTAGTCTATGTCATCATGCCACTGCAGTAGTTTCCACACTTAAAACCTGAAGCAATCTGATGTAATCTTAAAGAACTGTTGTTTAGGAAACAGCTCGAGATTATCTGACCATCGATTGCCTCACATAATGGTGCCTTGAAGTACTTTCCACCTTAAAGAAAGTGGGGGGGGGGGGGGGGGCGGTGGGGGGAAGAGAGCTGCAGACTGCTACAACTAGCAACAGCCACTTTGTATAATATGTCCAAGTAAGAACTGTAGGAAAAGCAGGCCATTGGCGGCACTAGGTTTTCAATATTTTTATTCATAATTAAAGATTATGTTTCTCTTCCTGCAAGAGAATAACTAGTGCTAACTAGCTATATGCAAATTTTATAGATTAAAAGATGGACTTTCCCAACAACACTTGTTGTGTAGGTAAAGTATTACTATCTCATGTCATTGCTGCTGAAATCCTAACGTACTCCTATTACCTTGAAGTTCAACTTCTCTACCACTTTCCTTGCCATCCCTCACCCTCCATAACTATGACTCATTCCGAACACTATAGACTGTATCCTTACTGACACAAAGTCCCGGACTTGCATCATCCATGTCTTAGTCACGATCCAATGGGTTCTCATCTGGCTGATCCTCATATTTGCCTTTGTATCACTTCGTGTACTTTCCTACCTTCTTTCAGTGATCTCCTGCAGCTGTGCATCTGCTGTAAAAGGTACAACTCTTGTTCCTCTGACACTGCTTACTCACTATTGTCCACACTGTCATGGAACAGTTCTTTCCTCCTCTGTTTAAAAACAGTGTGCCTTTAAAACTAAGGGGTATCGTGTGCCAGCAGCTGCACCTGTTTCCTAGGCAACAGCAGGAGAGAGAGGAGGTCTCATGGTGTATTGTAACTTTTGACTGTGTGTAAAAGACTGGCTTAAACCAATTTGATCCAGAGTCCAGCAAAGCATGCTCACTGAAGGAAGGTGATCTGAATTTTAAAAAAACAGAAAGTGCTGGAAATACTCAGGATTTCTCTCTCTCTCTTAGGAAAAAAAATCTACATTCCTACAGGCTGTGTTATTGCCCAAGGAGGCAAAAATCCCAGAAAAGAACATTTGTATTGTTGGAGGTAGCAAATTTCTTTTTTACTTCCAAACTCTAAGAGGTCTTTACCTCAGAAGTGACTCTATTGTTTGTTTGTGTTTGCTGGAATTCTCAGTAAAGTTTCTACTGAAAAACTACCAATTTTAATATCCGAATAGACCTGTTGCTATACTCCTTGTTGAAAGAACTGTGTAACACATGCTGCAACTGAAGTGCTTTGAATGCCTATCCGAAAGACTGTTCGTTGGATTCGCCTGGAGACTTTGAGTGGCATCTGATTATTATACTCTGGGACACCTCATCAAACCAGGAACATAACCCACAAAGATTAACAACCCAGTGATTTATTTATTCCTGAGAAACAACTCTAATATTATTGAAACTGGTTAACCGTTGGTTTTTGAATATATGTGTGTGTGCATGAAGGCTAGAAAATAAGAAGTTATAAAGTCTTTTAGACATAGGTTTTGTTTAAGATTTAGTTTATTAATAAATAGTTAATTTTTTGTTGTTTAAAGATGCCTAGTTTGGTCTGTTTTATTCTGGGGAGTTAATAAAGTGTTTAATTTGGCTAATTTCCGGTTGGGTGGGAAAACTTTAATAATATGCTGTGACCTGTGGAGTAATGGGACTGAATTGACAGTGCATTACTCCCGCCTTGGTCTTAACAACACCCTCTGCTCCACTATTAATTGCTGTCCTTTCAGTCATTATGTCCTTGCCCTTTGTAATTCTCTTTTGAAACGCCTTCACTTTTTCTCTCTGTCTCTCTCTCTCTCTCTCCTTTTCTCCTCCACTCCATTTCCATTTTTGGCCTCTGTCCAATAGAGTGCTCTAAGATATCTTGTTGTATCTGAGGAGTGCTATAGAAATGAAAATTGTAGTTGTCATTTATATTACTTACCAATCTGCGGTAGTGCTGCATCTTCACTATTTTGGTCCAACAAGCCAATCCTTTGGAACTTTGGAATCTTATTCTAAAATGTTGAAACTATGCCAGTAGGGGAATATATATGCTTGCAAGAAAGATGCTTATCTCTCTTATTCAGGTTGCCTGCAAAGCTAAGTTTTCAAAGAGGTCATTGCACATGGGTAGTTTGGCAGAATCTGTTTTGTGTTGAACTTCTTGCCAATGCAATATTGTTTGGAGGTTCAAAATAACAATTCAGATAATTGTTACACCGCCAATATTTTAGCATTAAGAATCCATCTATTGTTTTTATTGCTTGCCAATCTGTGGTAGTAACACTATTTCAATATTGGGAAGGTATAATGTGCAAATGTGGATTGTAGTTTTCTCACTAGGATTTGGGAAAGTTTAATACTGTGTCAGCTCGAACTGAATGGCTTAGATTTAGCCTTTCCAAAATTGGCTGTGTCTGTAGAGAGCATTGTGAGCTATGTAACTTTAGGATGAAGTGGTTATAAGTCTAATATTTGTGGTGAATGTGGTGAGGTACAGTTCAGTCAATTTGAGGCAATGAATTAAGAGCTTCGCCAAAGTGAACTATGAAAGATTGCTTTTCCTTTATTATGCTGATAACCAATATCCAAATAATTGTAACAGAAGTGAAGCATAAAGATGATAACTTTTATGCAGCTATTTTGTATTGTAGTGTGCAAACACAGAAATGTTTTCTTTGACCCTCTAAGAAGCTTTGATAGCTTTTATGCATTTTATTATAAATATGGCATGATTACTTCATAATGTATATATAATATGCTTATATATTATAATGATGACAAAAGAAAAGTAACATTTTGCCTTTGATATTCCTATTGAATTTGTATTGCAGAGGAAACTGTTCAGTATTTTTTTGTAGTTTCTAAAACAGGCAACAGTTGCATGCTTTGAATAGTTTAGTCACAATTTCAGAGACAGCCTGAAGCGGTGAAAAGATTTTCCAAGACAACTTTTGGTGCAGTATACCTATATATAGTTTCCCATTAATATTATTGCTCATTAAGTGTAAGTATTATGGTTCCTTGATTTTTATTCAATATTATTATGCAGAGTTTTCCAGCTCCTGAGCCTGGAGCCTCCTCTCACCTTGAAAAGAGTGGTAGAATAATAAGTATCTGATTGCATTGGACATTACATACAGCATGCTTGTATTCTGGCAGCTGCAATATAGAAACAGAAAATATTCACTTTCATGCTTAATTGCTATTTAATATGATTTGGGACCACAAGTATTTGTAGTTTTTAATTAAAGCTGGAAACTACAATAGGGTCTCAAGAAATATTCAAAGTTGTGCTGGAATTTTCAAGGAACCTTTTGCTTCACGTTTTTATGACTCAAAGTTGTGAGCGGGGTTTGGAAGTGAATTGTTGTTTACAGCATAAGCACTTTTTTTATCTTCCATTTTTCTGCTGACTTTTCTCCCCTCCCTTTGTCAATTGAAGGCTGACTCCTTTGCTAGGTTGTGTTTCTATAGGTGCTTTGATAGTTGTCTCCAGTGATTGCTTTCCATGTATGAACCTTGTCAATGACTGTTGATGGGCTATATATTGCATTGGGTGTCACAGTTAAACCCCAATCTATTCTTGCCTGACATTCACATGCATATTTCCAGCAGGTCACTCACTGGATTGTGATAAAGAGTGGAAACTCTTGTTTTTTCTGATTTTCAACTCTCAGCCATTAAGCACCAACTGGCCACCTGACTGAGTTCAGCAACTCACCTCAGAGCGGGAAGCAGATCTGGAATGTTCCTATGTTTTTTATTAGTGGAACCCCAAACATTTCAAGCCTGTCTGTTAAGCCCCACAATATCTCACAAGCATGCCAATATCCCTTTAACAAATCTATTTTAGCAAGAAATGTGGCACTGCCCACTCTGTCAATACAGTCTTCCAAGCAAGGAATTGGGTGGGAATCTGCCTTTGTTACTGCATTAACCTTTTGTAGTCTATGCAGAATCTAGCTGAACCATCAGGTTTAGGCATTAACATGACTGGGGACCTCCAACTGCTTTGACTGGGTTCAATGAGGTGGTTTTCCAGCATGTATTCGATTTCTGCTTTTACCTGGGCCTGTTTCTCTGGACTTAAGTGATAAGGATGCTGCTTATAGGAAAGGATTTCCCTACATCCACATGTGTGGCTAAGGTTGTCGCTACAGACTCCTTTAAATGCTGTGAGTAGCCTTGTTGGTCTTCTCGTTGTTCTGGATCTAAGTATGAAAGCATAGTGTCCAATCTCCCTAACAATTCAGTATTAGCTAACCGGATAGTAAGAGGTTCAATTTGAGAATTGTGTAGCTCTCCTTCTGCCTCATCCATCACTATCCCTTTCATCCTTCACTATCCCCACTACCTGACATACCTGTGCTTGCTTATCCTCCTGCCGGCGATGATATTGTTTCAACATATTGATATGACACAGTCGATTCTTTTTCCGGTGATCTGGGGTGTCAATCAAATAGTTTACTTTACCAATTCTTTTGACCACTTTATATGGACCACAGAACCGTGCTTTCAGTGGTTCACCCTGTAAAGGCAGTAATACCATCACTTCATTCCCTGGTTGAAATGTTCGGGTCTTAGCGTGCTTTTCCATCCATTTCTTCACAGTTGTTTGGGAAGATGTCAGGTGTTCCTGAGCCACTTTGTAGGCTTTCGTGAGCCACTCCTGGAACACAGATACATAATCTAATACAGAAGATTCATCCCTTTGTTCTAAAAACCTTTCTTTAATTAGTTTTAGAGGACCTCTTATCTCATGTCCATAAACTAATTCAAAATGACTAAAACCGGTAGACTCATTAGGTGAATCCCTAGTGGCAAACAAACGGAATTCGAGCCCTTTATCCCAAATCATGGGGATACTCATGACAGAGTGCCCTGATCATCGTTTTGAGGGTTTGCTGGTACCATTCTAAAGCCCCTTATGTCTGTGGGTGGTATTCTGAAGACTCTAACTGTGTTATACCCAAATTATTCATAACTTACTGGAAAATTTTAGACATAAAATTGGAACCTTGATCCGACTGAATCTCAATCGGTAATCCATATCGAGTGAAGAACTGGGTGAACTTCTCTACCACTACCTTAGCAGAAATTGTTCTCAAGGGAATGGCCTCTGGGAACCAAGTAGCCATATCCATGATAGTGAGTATATACTGGTGTCCCGCTTTTGTTTTCGGTAAAGGTCCTATACAGTCTACCAACACCCTACTAAATGGTTCCCCAAAAACTGATATGGGAATTAGAGGTGCCGATTTTATGGCAGGTTGTGGTTTTCCCACAATCTGGCACGTATGCCACATTTTACTAAACTGCACCACGTCCTTGGAAAGACCTGGCCAGTAAAAATGTTGACTTATACATGATTGGGTCTTCCGGATCCCCACATGTCCCACTATAGGAATTTCATGCCCTATCCTTAATATTTCCCGATGATACTTGGGTGGTACCACTATCTGATGAACAATCATCCATTTTTCGTCCGCAGGTCTGTGAGGAGGTCTCCACTTCCTCATCAGAATCTCATTTTTAACTTCCGGAACTCCCTTTGCCTTAGCTTCAGTTAGAGCCGATTGTGCCACATTATTTAACTCTGGATTGGCCTGCCGAGCCTTGATCAGAGAAGATTTATTGAACATTTCCTTCGGATTAGCCAAATCCCCAAAGAAAGGTTCAGATATTCGGCTATCTGACTGTGGTGCCAATTTTACCTCTGACAATGGAACTTGTTTAGCCATTTCTCGGGTCACTGCACATGAAGGAAAAATTCCTGGAACCTTTTCCTGCAACTGTTCTGTCTGTTTGACTTCACTTGGTCTTTCTGTGACTACTGGAGAAGCTACTACCTTTGCTCCAGCCAAATCATTCCCCAGGTCGACTCCGTCTATAGGCAAACTATGGACAACTCGTACAGTTCCAGTTCCAGACATTAGGTCACACTCCAGAAGCACCTGATACAAAGGTATGGGTATATCCTCCATGCTGATACCATTCACTTAAACCTTGGCATTTAATGCGCTCTCTGGTGGAAAAGTTCTGCCTTTCCCCAGCAAAAGCGTTTGGATGGCTCCTGTATCCCTAAGTATAACTATAGGTTTACCTGCCTCACTTGAAGGATAAGGAGTTACTTTTCCTTTTGACAAGAATTCCCTATAACTCTCAGGTATCCTATTCATGTCCTCTGCACTCACAGCGGTTTTTGTACTTGGCTTTACAGCTGCAGTCAGAGCTACATGTTCCTATGTTTCTACAGCCTGATCTGTCGTACACTCTGTCAGGGCCCCTTTCTCTACATTGACTTTGTGTACCCCAATAAGTCCCATGGGTTTACCTTGCAACTTCCAGCATTCTGCACGAAGGTGTCCTGCCTTGTGATAATGGGCATGGTGAACATGAGGCTTGCGGACCTCATTTCCACCCTCACATTTTCCTTTCCGGCCTGAGGAGATCCCGGGGCGTTCCCAGCTGTCCCTTCTTGTACCCGGCTCCTTGCCGTCCTTTCACCTTCCCACCTTCCCACCTTCTATCCTTCTTGGGTTTGTGGGGTGATGGACAAAGGGTTTGGGCTTATAAACAAGCTCGTAATCATTAGCGATTTCCGCTGCCTGTCTGGCTGTTGAAACCTTCTGGTTTTCTACATGTGTTCTTACTAACGGAGGGAGTGAATTTTAAAATTCTTCCAGGAGAATTAGTTGCCGAAGATTCTCATACATAGCCTCTACCTTTAGTGCCTGCATCCAATGATAAAAATTAATTGCTTTACCCTCTCAAATTCTTTATATGTCTGCCCAGGCTATTTCAGGAGGTTTTGAAATTTCTGCCTGTGCGCTTCAGGGACCAACTCATAAGCAGAGAGAATAACCTTTTTTGCCATCTCTTAAACTGCAGAAGCCTCCTCAGAAAGCATTGCATAAATTTCATGAGCTCTGCCCAGCTTTCCTTCTGCCACTTCATCTGCCTGGCTATCTTTTCAAAGGAAATGAAAAATGCCTCTACGTCCCTTTCCTCAAACATCGGGAGGGCTTGTACAAATTTAAACAGCTCTCCACTGGGTCCTGGGCTGGAGTCAGATCTTTCCTTACCAGAATTTTCCTAGGAGCCAAGGCCAACCCTTTATCTTAGCTGCATCTTTTTAAATTCAAATTGCCTTCCTTCTCTTTCACTTTTTCTTTGAAATTCTTGTTCAAGTATTTTCATTGCCAATTCTCTTTCCTGTTCAACCTTAAGTTTTTCCAATTCTATTTTTTTTGTCAAGTTCAAGCTGCTTCATCTGCAACTGAATTTTAGCTAATTCAACTGCACTACCATCTGTTTCGCTTTTTTTCCTCTTCCAATTTTAAATGGTGTGCTATTACCTCAATTATGTTTGCTTTCTTAGCTCTAACAGCAGCTTTTCTGCCAATTCCTTTAACCTAACCTTGGTTAAGTTTCTCAAATCATTCTAGGTCGTAGCAACTAACAATGACATTCCAGTAGTGTCAACTTTAATGCACAAGGAATCTGTTTTATTCCTTTTCCTCTTTTTAATCATAATTACCCCAATTACAATTACACGTCATTGGCGTTGGGTTATCCCACACAGAGCCCCCGATTATATGTTACGACCGAGGTGGGAGGAGTGCACTGTCTTTTCTAGTCCCACTTCTTCACAGATCACAACGTATATTTTAAAAATGTTTACCAATTCGGTCAATCATATATTCTACTCTTTATCCTAGAATGAAATACGCCAACCAGGTTTCTTTAATAAACAACAAAATTATCAGTTTATTATCAAACAAGACATATCCAGTAATGAAAGAAAGCATTAACACACAGATTGAAATATGAAAGTTCCCCTTTTAAAATCCCCCCACACACACTGAAAAAAATACAGAAATTCTCTCTGCAGTGGTATGTTACAAAAAAAAAGACAAAAAAAATGCTTTGGCCAAATACTTGCTAATTCTCAAAGAAAAAAGAGAAGATATGGAAGAAAGTCAGTTGTCCCTTTTGGTCTGGCATTCGGGTGTAAGGAGACAGGTCACTGGGATCTGGTCTAAAGCAGTTCTTTTCAAGCAGCGTTGAGAATTAATCTGGAAGGTTTTTTTCAGTTTCTCAGGAGAGATACAGCACCAGGGATTTTAGCTGTCCCACACTGGATCTTTGCATGGTTTCTTCAAAGAGGTAGAGGAAGAGGTGAGCTGGGTGGTTTTGCCTTGGCAAGTTGATCTCTAATTGTTTTCAAAACAGTTCACACCTCAACTGAACTAAAAGAATATCCAAACTCCAAATAGAAAGTCAACCTCTTGATCTCCATAAACCTTGACATGTGGCTTCTCTGTAAACATCTTCCCCAGGTCACCAAGATTTCTGTTGTTCACTGAGCTTAAAGCACATGATTTCCAGCACAGGTTGTTTTCGAACAACATCTCAGTGTCCTTGCAGCCAACAACAAAGAAAGGTCCAGCATTTATGAAATCTTCAGTCTTCCAATGAACCCATCTCCACAATTTAAATATGAGTCCTCAAAAAAAATACTTAACAAAAAATATAGAAGCATCTTCCTAACAAAGTGTATATGTGTATATAGCAAGTAAGGGTAAAATAGGAATGGAGCTGGGGGAAAACTGTCCACTGGTTGTATTCATACCTAGCACATAATGGTGGTGGTTGTTGTTGTTGTTGTTGTTGGAGGTCAATTATTTCAGCCCCAGAACATCGCTGCAGGAGTTCCTTAGGATTGTGTTCTAGGCCCAAACATCTTCAGCTGCTCCATCAATGCTCTTCCCTCCAAATAAGCTCAGAAGTGGGGATGTTCGATGATGATTGCGCAATGTTTAGTTCCATTTGCATCTCCTCAGATAGTGAAGCAGCCCTGTGCCCCCATGCAGCGAGACTTGAACAATATTCAGGCTTGGGCTGATAAGTGGCAAATAACATTTGCCAGGCAATGACCATCTCCAACAAGAGAGAATCTAACCATCTCCCCTTGGCATTCAACGGCATTACTGAATATCCCACCATCAATATCATTGGAGTTACCATTGACCAGAAACTGAACTGGATCAGCCATATAAATACTGTGGCTACAAGAGCTGGTCGGAGGCTGGGAATTCTGCAGCAACTAACTCATCTCCTGACTCCCAAAACCTGTCCACCGTCTACAAGGCACAAGTCAGGAGTATGATGGAATACTGTGCACTTGCCTGGATGAGTGCAGCTTCAACTCAGCCCGCTTGATCAGCACCCCATCCACCAACTTAAACATTCACTCGCTCCATCACCAGCGCACAGTGGCAGCAGTGATATCATCTACAAGATGCACTACAGAAACTTGCCAAGGCTCCTTCAACAGCACCTTCCAAACTCATGACCTGTACCACCTAGAAGAATAAGGGCAGCAGGTGCATGGGAACACCACCACCTGCAAGTTCCCCATCAAGTCACACACCATCCTGACTTGGAACTATATCGCTGTTCCTTCACTGTCGCTGGGTCAAAATCCTGGAACTCCCTCCCTATCAGCACTGTGAATGTACCTAGACCACATGGACTGCAGTGGTTCAAATAGGCAGCTCACCACCACCTTCTCAACAACAATTGGAGATGGCAATAAATGCTGGCCTTGTCAGCAATGCCTGCAACCCAAGAAAGAAGAACAAAGAATCTGGCTTAGTGTGAACCCAATTAGCAATCACCAGCTGATAATCACAGAATGATACAGCACAGAAGGAGGCCATTTGGTTCATTGTGTCTATGCCCCCTCTTTGATGAAGCCATACAATTAGTCCCACTCTTCTCTTTTTCCAGAGCTGTGCAACATTTTTTCCTTCAAGTATTGTTCCAATTCCCTTTTGAAAGTTATTATTAAATCTACTTCCACCACCCTTTCAGACAGTGCATTCCAGGTGTAAAAATTTGTTGCATAATAAACTTGTGCTTCTCTCACCTCTGGTTCTTTTGCCAATTACCTTAAATCTGTGTCCGTTGGTTATTGATCCTTTTGCCAGCTCAGTTCGTAATCATCCAGCTCGCATGTGAAGAGCAACCCGTTGAACCAAGTACTGTATCCCAAGATGTGCTGCTGCTTTCAGTGGAGGGAAGGAAAAAGGAGGAAGAATTGAGAAGAAAATACAATTTATTGTAAACCGTTTATTTGTCAATGTTGGCCTCAGTTTCCGATCCGATTTAAAAGAACTCTCTGAGGGCAGGGATATTTTGAAAGGAA